>NC_091093.1:13467500-13715000 GCF_024713975.1 Paralichthys olivaceus
CTTGTTTGTGTTTGCACAAAAATAAAACCATGCATAGTCTATGCATGCTTGTGCTGGACTAGTGCACAAAATGTTTTAGCATTCATCATTATTCCAGTTTGTCCAGAACTTTGTTTCATCTTCATGATCTGTTTTTCTCCTTTGTCTTCTTGTCCTTACACTGCTCATCTGACTCATTTGACTTCAAATTTTGAAGGTATATTTCTGAGGACACCAGGAAGTGTCAACTTTGAAGTTGATGATAAGGTGTTGTGACCTGATCAGTGACTTTGATGTTGGGACAACATTCTGTTGATTTCATGTTAGATATCACAAACGTAAAAAGATATAGTAAATACATAGTCACCAGTTTTTACAAAAAATATCCTGATCGAGGTAATGGGATCTATTTACACCCACAAAGCAACTTTTTCTGACAGTTAACAGTGCACCGGGTCGTCTGCAAATCTCCCATCACGTTTGTTTTTGCCCTAAAACAAACATTTGATTATTGTTCTGTGTTATTATTGATCTTCCAGGTGGAGAGGACGGACATATCTCTCTCTGACCCACAGGCTCCTGTTGTCAGAGGAACCAGATTCCCTGGATACAGTTACTACCAGTTTCCAAGTGACACTCTTCCTGTCAACACTGACTTCACAGGTACGATGTCTCGTTACATGAAGACGTCTGTGTAAATCAGAAACTAGACACCATGTCTGTTTTGGTATTATTTCTACATACATGTTTGTGTGCACATACATGCTTACATACAAGCATGTGCAATGTGTTCCTGGGTATGTTTTTGTGATGTGTAGTGATTCCGCTGCAGTGTCTCAGTCTTCCACTGTCTCAGTCCTTTAGAATGACTTCTCCAGTCATCTCAAAGGTCAATTATCTTTCTGTTTACCAGCATCATTAGAGGGTTGAGCTGCACAGCCAAACATGTTCTGCTTCGTCTGAGAACATCACCCAGTCTGACGCTCATAATTAATGACTGCTGATACTAATCAGTGGGATTTGAGCAGGCAAAGCTCTTTGACTGTCCTGCACAAACCTTGTGTTACCAGTTATGTGTTTCCTTGTGGACAACACAAGAAAAAATCATCCAAGGCACCTTAAATCTGAATAATGAAATATTTCAGAAATATGTCTCAAATCACAATAATAACCTTCGATTATCTGTTTATCTGGATAAAACATGTTGGATTGTTGAGGTTAAAGAAAACCACGTCATCATTTTTGAATTCATTATATATTGACTTTGTTGTACAATCGCTCAGTTATTAAACATAACAGGAAATTCACCTTTCCCACAGCATTTGTTTTATATTGAGAAGATCAGTTTTTTAACAAGCAAACAAATATTTAATTACTTTTAAACAGAAACCTTGATTTTTTAGTATTAATGCTGGGATTTTATAAATTATTCTGTTTGTTCTCCTCTGGCAGTTTTCTTTCCCCACAAAGCAAAACTTTAGATTTATTATCCACATAAGTGCTCTAAATGTGTTTTTTTGAATTATAATGACATTCTTTTTATACCAGAATTATTTTGTGCATTCCACTTTTCCTTAATGTGTAGTGGGTTGCACTTTAAATATTGTAATTTCAAAGAACAGTGTAAATGATAACACAGTGTGGTGTTGTCTTAATGCAAATTACTTAAACCTATTTCTTGTTGAAAGTTCTTTATCAACAGTTTGTTTCTGGCTCTTTTTCATTTTTTCTGTTCGTGCGCCGCGTTTAAAAAAAATCTAAGATCAACAAATGGTGACTCTCGTAAATAGAGCTCTCAGAATACTATCGGCAAATAGATGAGTTTTGCTGTTGAGGGTTTCATGTCCCTCTAGTCTCCTCCTTCATAAAGGGTAATGGATCAGACAATCACTTTGAGACCGGATCTATTCGGGACCATCAATGTGTCGGCAGTCCTCAAACCATCGCCCTTTTACAACCATCAATACTAATAGCATCATCTACAGACAATTATTCCCATCGAAGCGCACGGAACAGTGAACAAATCAAACCCAAATTGGATTATGAATGTAATGCAGTGTAATGCCCCCTCAAGAGTCAATTGATCACTGAGGAGAGACTCGTCAATCGTTGATGTCTTGTGGAAACCCAGTAACTGCAGCAATGACGACTGTTAAACATTTAGTTGAACAAGTGAATTTTTTTTTTCTTCAGTCGAAACACATGACAAAATTTGGATTATGATTTGCTTTGAAATTTGGTGTTTGTTTGTTTTTTTAATCTTGAGATAACTTGATGTTGTCTTATTGGTGTTTCTGTTTTCCCCCCAGAGGCAGCGTCAATGCCTCTGAAGTTCCTGATGAGTTTTCTGTAGAAAAAAGCAGATTATCATTTTTCTCCATCAACATTATGCAGCATCGTAGGAATATCAGTAATTTATTCTTTCTTTAACTAGTTCATTGAGGATCTTACTTCAGCTTATTTCATTTCCCGAGGAAGTGAATTAGGGACTGATCTTCGAGCAGGGCCATTATTCTTTATGTTGAATTTATCAAAGAGTTTTACCATGTAAAATCACTTGATATTTGCCCTTTCACCTGTAATTTTATGGCCACTTTACTGAAATTATTTTCGACCAAATAGGTAGTTTTCCATGTGCAGTTGTTGTGATAGGAGAGCGCACCTCCATAAATGATAAGTCTGCTGACTTGTGATTAACGATGCTTCTTAATGCTGAATGAATTTAGGGCTCTTGAGGTCAATATTTACCACACTGAATCTTACTTTAGATGAAATAGGATTATAACCATATGCAATCATGCTGTGCTATGAATAACCTGTAAGTGGTTGTTTCCATAAATGCATGTTAGTCCATTCATCTTACCCATAATGCTTCTGTAGCTAAAGCCCTATGATATGACTTCTCCCCTTGTTCATCTTTTTATTATGGACTTTCCGTTAAGACTGACAAAAAAGGTCATTTAAATTGATACTGGTTCAAAACAGATTTTATCGCTCTTTCTCCTCGTTTATAATTTTTCAGTATTTGAATCTGAAATGGACGGATTGTAATGTAGTGCATCTCTTCAACCTACAGCAAATGAAGAGAGATGAAATACCGCAAACATTTTAGAAAAAAAGAACAAAAAAGTGAAGGCAGGAACAAATCGACTTGGATCATTTCCAGATACGTCTACTTCAGTACGTTGCTGCGGCACCACTGCAGAAGCTGAACAGGAAAGAGGGAAATGTTAAATGATACAAATAATTTTTCCTTAATTAATATGATTGATTGCCAGGCATTGACGTTGAGAGGAGAGGGGGAGAAATGTGTGAAGGGAAAGTTTGCACAGACATCATTAGTTTTTCCCCATTTAAAGATTAATCAGAAGAGGCTGGGCTCTTTAATTCTGTCATTTGTATATTTAATGGGCTGCTGCAGAATCTATGGGTGTAATTAGCTAGCTGCCGCGCTCTCATTAATACGCCAGGCTCTGATTAATGCCAGCGGAGAGCTAACATGACTGGAGTTATTCAGGTTATGTTGTGTAGATGATTACACACAACCTCCACTGTTTACTGAGACAGAGAGAGGAGAAACAATACAATAACACATGAAACAATACAATCTAATAAATAAGACTCCTTTTTAAAACTTAAAATAGTTGCTACATATTATAGAATAAAACATAAATCCTCTCTAGTTGCCCAGGCACAGAGAGATGGGAGCATTCAGTATGAACAACAGTTCATAATTAATTTATTAAAAACTCAATTTAAACATTGTATTAATCTCATTTACTCTTGGGTTGATGGTATTAGCTTTATGTACTTGGAGGTCATGTATGTTCTTTACAGTAAATAAAGGGTGCTTGCACACTTACCATCTTTGACCTAAATAATAGGCATGAAAGATGCCTCGGACCATGGTCCAGACCACTGACCAACATTTTGTTAGACCAAAAGAGGTGTTCTTGGTATGGATCAAACTGAGCCGTAGTTTTTTTTGTTTGCAGTGTGAAAATACTTGACAGCCTTGAACAATAGAAGAAGAAAAATAAGAAGAGGCCTTACTGGTGTCTCCAGAAATTTAGCTCAGTCTTGCAGTCTTTGCCTCTGACGACATAATGTTTGAAGACGTTCATTTGGTGCATTTGAAATAGTGTTGAGTACTGAGCTTGAAGTTGATGATGCTGGTAGTGATACCTTAATGATATAACAGTGGCGAAAAATCGTTCATTAACAACGGTTAATTCATCTTCTTCAATCAAAGTGAAAGACTACTACTCGCCAAATTGACAACACGCCAATGTTAGGTGCACGCTCCTTTACAAACCGGTCAATGTCAAGTACAATCTGATTTTGACAGAAAGCACCTGTGATCAAAACATTGATCTCTCTCATTGGTCTCTGACTGATATCTTTTTTAGATCTTCAGAATCATGTAGGTTACACATGATTCATGTTTCTGCATCAGTAGCCGTGAGCCTAAGGATGATGATGATGATGATGATGATGTCAGTTGGTTTGGCGGTCAGTGTGTACAACAATTAACTCCAATGCAGGATATCTATTCATCAAACGACCTGATTTCCGTTATATTTAATATGAATATCCACCACGGTCCCTGATCAAAATCTCCACTGCTGCACAAGAGACATGAGGACGTAATGGGCAGGTTGCCAGCAGCACAGTGTGAAAAATCCTGTAATCTATTAGGTTTTTGAGCACATTCATTCTCTGAAGGGGATGAACAGTAGATGTTAATAGCCCTGCGGTTGGTGCCTCATTCAAGACAAACTCAGCAATTTAAGGCACTACTCTTTTTTTTTTTTAATTTAGGGAAATAATTGGCCGTTCTTTTAAGTAATTACTTTTGGGGAAGACAATTAACTCTTTAAATGTTCATTAGATAGTAAATCAAATACAAATGTGATGTGTTGGATGTTGTGGAACGTGTTTGTGTACATGTTGCATTATCTTGAGCAGCGATGTCTGTGTCTCTGATTTGCACTCTTTGTGTGATTGTGCTGCGCAGTAAGTATTTGTGTGCGTACATGCACTCACATGTACTCTGCATATGCAACAGAGTCACCTGTCATGAAGCGTGGTCAGGTTTGTCTGTTGATGGCTCCAAAGTGGTTGTCAGTGTGAAGTAGCACAAGTCCTGTGGGGAAATGTGAAGGGAGTAATGCTGAGCACAAGTAGTGGCACTGTGATGTCGTACATTTGGACCAAACATCTTGGTCAAGTAGGTGTTGACAATCTGTCCGTCACTGTCATCCAAGCTCATGCAAAAATAATATACATTATATGAATTCCAATTGTTTACAATATACTTAGATCCTTACATTCTTCTCCTCTGCAGATCATATGAGTTTTTGGTTCCTGTAGACCCGCATGTCCCCTATTTACAGAATTGGTTACGTGTGTATATATAGTGATAAATATGTCCTTCCCCTGTTGATGTCCACTATAGAAAAGGTTTGACATTATCTGCAGTGTATTTTACTATTAATTTTGTTCACACAAGAGTTTAAAGAGGAAATGGAAGAATGGAATGTGGGATACATGCGAAGGAGCAGAGTTGGGAATAATGGATGTAAAAAAAGAGGACTGTAGATGCAAAGTGAGAAAACACTCAGAGGAGGCAATACGTGGAAGAAAGGAGAACGAAAAGGTCAAGAAAAAGAAGAGGAAGGTTAAAAGCAGAGGGAAGAAAGAAAGGAAGGGATGAGGGATCGGACGAGTGTGGTGGAGAGAAAGAAGGTTAAAAGGGGATAATGTAATGTCAGGTATCTGTCATGACTTCACTCATCTCTGTGGTGACAAGGTCATGAATGTAAATGACACATGCCTGCTTGATGTACAGAATGCAAGTTCAATGTAAAGAACATTTGTGTCTGGTCTCAGCTGTATAATGCAACCACAGTGACCATACTTTTATACAGTGTGTATTTTGTTCACTGTCTGAGATCAATGTGGACCATTTTAAGAAGACATTTTTACATCCACACCTTTATTAAGAGGCTTTTCATCCTTATTTTAGAAAGGAAAAATCAAACGGTTCTTGGTTCATAAGAAATGGTTTTGAAATGGATATGGCAAACCTGTGATGCCATTTTTTCCACATCTTAATGTAGGATAGTGGTTTTATATCTTTATCTGCAATAATTAGGGGAGCAACGAATAAAAAGGGATCCAAGTATAGAAATAAAGGTCAGAACAATAGCATCAGCAAACTTTAGGTTAATTTAAACCTGCACCCAGTTTGAGAACCACTTCAGATTAAGTCCTCATCCATGACATCCCTTCTTCCCTTGTCCTGGAGGATTCATGGGAGGAGAATATATTTGGGTGGCTGCGCTCAATTCTACAGATAAGATGAGTTCAGACATCCAGAGCGAGTTTGTGGTAGAACCAATACTCCTTCACCTTTAAAGGGTAAAGTTAAGGTGCTTCAGGCATCTATTCAGAATGCCTCCTACGTGCCTGCCGTTGAAAGTCTACCGGGCATGCCCAACCGGGAGGAGACCCGGGGTAGACCCAGAACCCACTGGTTCTACATATTCCATCTCGAGTGTGAATGATCTGGGATCCCCCAGGAAGAGCTTGAAAGCACGGCTGGGATGCTGGAAATACCCTACCCAGTCCCGGATAAGCTAAACTGGATGAATGCACGTCTGACACATTTACAGGCTGTTTATCAAAAAAATTTACTTTTTGTAAATATGCATTTACAAAATGTTGCACAAAAGTCAATCAGTTTGAGGTAAATTTGTGCTTTTGGACTCAAATTGACTTCACAAGTGCAAGTCACAGTCATTTGTTATAAACCTACAGTTTACATAACAATAGATTATATTACAAATAGACCCAAGGAAATAGAAAAAGTCCTTTTATTCAAAATAGTGTAACTGGGAGTTCTGTGAGATAGCTCATCTGTATTCATGTTGAGTTTTCCATGTAACTGTTTGACTTCTCTCCATATTAAGTGAATTCACACACTAATTATTTTGCTAACACCAGCCCCTGATAAACCTGGGACTGCCTCTTTTCAACTTAGATCTTCCCACACTTCTGTTTTCTACAGAGACGATAGAGCTGAGGAATCGCACACGTCCTCATAGACACGCACGTTCAACCTCATGGTCTGCGTCTGGATCTAGAAGTGGATTAAGGTTCAATCTCTATCCATAGTAACATGACAGGACAGTACGCTGGATGAATTCACTGCCCCGTGTGTGTGTGATTGTTCGAGGTACTGCTGGTCGAAGAACCATAAGTTTCCCACATGGATGAATTTATAGAATTGTACAAAAACAACACCTCAGCGTTTACAACAGAGTTTTTTTTTGTTGAATATGATGCTGTACATTTGGGCAGTTATTGCCCTGATCAAAGATTGAACTATATTCATCAGAACTGTTTTCTACCCTCATCCCAAAGTCTGTTTTTATCAGATTTATTCTATTGACAGAAGTGAATTTGGGCTTTTTCTGAGAGATGTAATATGGATTATATTTAACCTAAGTATTTAAATTCTTTTAATTTAAAAAATACATATTATTTAATACATTTTCATTCTTGAAGTTGAAAACGCCTGCAGAAGTTATAGAACAGTGTTGTGATTTGAAATTGAGCTTTTTTTTTTACTAGTACCACTACTATGTTGATCTAGAGGGAAGTTTGGTGGGGCTTTCTTAAACACACCATCAAATCTGCTCCATTTATTGTATTTTTAAACTCAGTTTTCGATTTTTTATTCCTTTATCCTAGGAGCTGTTAAAGTTGTGGAAGCCAGTCTGCGTTCTCAGGCTGCTCCTCTTAAGTTCATGTTTTCCCTGAAGTATCTTAGTTGTAAGATTATCCTTGACAGTTGTGGCGGTAATGAAGTCTGCCTAATACTTTATTGCTGCTCGGAAACACTGTACTTGATGGAGAAGAAGAAATACTTTCACACAACCTGTCTTTTTTGTTCACTTGTAAACAGACATATTGTTTGAGGACCACAGTTGTTGGTGATGTTGCTAATTTGACCCTGTAGGGTTGTGCAAGTGGTGTGCAAGGGGTCAAAGTGTTCTCAAGTGTGATATTGATTCATTGAGGTTTCTCTTTCAATTATTTTAATTAGATGACGAAGGGCTGGGTGCTGCTGGATATCTGCTTGTAAACGGGCTCTTTTAACATTGAGACAAAACAGTGGAACCCTGATAACAGCTCCCACAATTCACTCCTAATAGTACCAGTGTCCATCACATGATGTTTTAAGTCTGATAAAGGACATATCACATTGTTTCTAAATGTCATTATATAGATGCATGGATGGATTATCTTCATTATTCCTGTAGGACAATTAGGCTTACAGTCGTATTCAACACCAGTGCACACATTAGAGGGAATACATAAGGCAAAGTGATCAAACACAACCAAAAAATATATAAACATACAGTCATTATTTTGAAACTGCAATTAAATATGTCCTTCTTAAAGCATGTCCGCAATAACCCATTGATTCATTATTTAAAAGCCCAACAGCTGATGGGTCAAATGATCTCAGGTATCTGTTGGTCTAGATTGGTGTAGAGAGAATCCAGGGTGAAGACGATGTTGAGTGTCCATCAAAATCGCCTTTGGTGTCAAAGTTGCGCTAATAACCTTTTGTGCAATAGAATGATAGAGTTTGACTCCAAGTAAATGAAATTATTGGCTCTCTCTCACACTGTTTCCTTATCAGGCATTGAGCTGAGTTTCAAGACTCAGTCTCCGGACGGCCTGCTGCTCTGTGCCCTCTCACCTGGAGATCAGGAGGAGTTCCTGGCTGTTCAGATCAAAAAAGGACGCCCTTACTTTTTGTTTGACCCACAGGTATGTAAAGTTTATGTTGTATGTAAATTTTAAATACTTGCAAGAATATGAGTGCAGAGAACTGTTATTTCAAAATAGACCTGCATAGAAATATAAATTAATCATGTGACTTAGGGTCGTAAAACAGTTTTCTGTGTGTTCTGGTTATTTGAACTCTTCTTTAGATATTGTTTCAGTCTTACTTTATATATGTTTGTTGAGGAACTTGGAACAAACTCAGTTTGGTCCCACTGAGTGAGGAGCTTCTCCATCCAGCTCGAATACTGTCAAAGACACACCTGGGGTTGCAGCGAGCTTGTTGTTATTCAAAGCCACATATTTGACAGCATAACTTGCCAAAGTTTTATCATTTTTGAAGTATACCACAGTGCTAGAGGCTGTTTAACCCATTTCTTCATGGTATTTCATCTACATTCTCTCATTTGTTTTTATAACTTTTTTAGTTCATCATACTCACTGGCTCACCTTCACCTGTGTGTTTCTCTTTTTTCCTCTGATCCACCTCTCTCTCTCTCTCTCTCTCACTCTCTCTCCTCGCTCTCGCTCCCTGCATCTCCCACTTTCTCACTCACTTGCTCTCGTCTAATAAATGTGATCTGCAGCCCCTCATTGGTTTCTGTCAGGGAGACAGGGAAAGGGGGGAAAAAACTTTGAAAGTGTGTCAACGTTTGAATTGGACTGCAATTAACTCATTCCCTGCAGTCACCACGCGTGAATACCAATTGCAAGCTAATTAAGCTTTGCACCCTTGCACAGATACACATGCACCTACACACACACACACACACACACACACACACACACACAGGCTCGCTTCCCTTATCCCTCCATACAGACACGTGTAGAGGGGTTAAAGAGTCAACGACTTCGATGATGAAAGTGATGATGGGAGATGATTACAGATACTTCCATGAGGCCACCAACTAATTACACACTCAAACAAACACACACACACACTTCCTCATCACTATACTGTTATCAAAAAGTCTTCATCAGAATGTAACTCAGGCATGTACCTGTGTGTGCAGAGGCATGTTTGTCACTGAACAGATCCTTGTCGACTTGTAATGTAGATGTGTGTGTCTGTGGCAGTGATGTGTTCTTCTAGATGTGCATTGAAGTGGATGTGTCTTCTCCAACTGGGTTGATTCCTTTGTTTAGGTTAGTTTGGGGTAATTAACAGTGGGAGTGGCGTCACGGCTTATTAGTGTTCCCCTAGATACATATAGCTGGGCCCATTACTTCCTCCTATTAGCCTGTTGAGCTAGCCTAATGGGATTACCAGTGCAGGGGGGTAATTTAGCATGACACAGGAAAGTGATATGCTCATAAATATGTGCACATGCGAGCTGCCACACACATACTATGAAACACATGAGCACTCAAAAGCACTCTTTCATATGGAGAAGAGACAGAGCAAAGAACTGGAGTTGGATTATTGTTAGACTGTTCGGCACACACAAACAGACTGTATATAAAGATGGACGGCATGACTGCTCTGTCCCATTCTTATGAAGTGAAAAGTAACTAAAGGAACTTGGTCACCACAGTGGCTGGCTGCAGCGTAGGTCATAAATCGCGGCTTCTCAGTGTTAGTGGATGGGACATGAGGTAAAAAGTAGAAATTCATTTTTCTCAAAAGATGGTTTTGTCATTTCTGGTTGTTCCCATCACACTGATATTTGGTCAAGTGCAAATCTTTCTGGAAGGGTTTAATTTGTTATTTGATGTTATAAAGACGAGGTGAAACGTCATGATTGACAGCTGAAACTGACTCACGATTATTCAACAGGCTCCAAATGTGCAAGATGGCTTCATTTCTGGACAGAGAGGAAGTGAAGATGTGTCATCCATCTTTATATTCAGTCTGCCACTAAAACACACACAACAGTGCGTGTGTGTGTGTGTTTCCAGACAGATTTTCCTCAGATGGTGCTTCTCAGTAAAACCACCCATCTTTACCACTTGAGCTGTTATGCTCTAAATGCCTTGCTCAAGGGCACACTGAGTTTGTTACTTCCTGTGCCAGTTCCTCCCAGGCTATGGATTCAAACGGGTGTGTTTAAGAGAGAGAAAGAAAGCGGTGGTGACACTCTTCTTCTGTTGTCTTGTTAAGTAGAGCTGTCTAACAAAGACTGTAAATATGTCAGAGGCTGATATACTCTGGCATTCATACATTTATTGATCTCATCATTAAATCTTCATCACTGTGTGTGTGCGTGCCTGCGTGCGTGTGTGTGTGTGATATACAGAGTATGTCAGTGTGTTTCTGTGAGGGTGCACGTACATGTTTTACTACATTACTCTTTGCCTATTTGCTAAGAGCTGATTACAGCAATGATGTCATCTTTAATAGGAAGCAAAAAGCCCTGTAACAACACATTGATGACTATATGTCCATGTCCTTTTTCAGGGTGTTGTGTGTATGATCTGTGTAGTTTCCTAGATGTCTTTGTTCGCACAACAGAGACCTAAAGAAGAGATATACATATAATATATTAGAACGTAAACATTACACAAAGTGGCCACCTTAGAGACAAGACAGATTATTGTCTATTTCAATGGTGCTCGACTTTTCTCAGGCGTCAAGACTTTAGTTGGCTTCCCAACACCATCCATGTGTTTAAACTCTTGTCCATTCTGTGGGTTTGTGTGCATGTGTTGGTGTGTTTAGGGCTCAGCGGTGGCTGTGAGTGTACAGGGTGATGGAGGGCGACGCTACGATGATGGACAGTGGCACAGCATCATAGCAACAAGGCGAGGGGCCGTGGGAACAATCGTTGTGAACAATCAATACAGAGGTAATGCCTCTCATATTCGTACTGACCACTGTGTGTGTGAGATCTGTGTGTGGGTGTTAGGTGTAAATACAAGTGTAGTTATGTTCGTCTGCACGTGCACAGATGTGCACATGCTTGGTGTGAGACTGACAAGTGTATGTGTGCATGTATGTTTCTGCTGTATGTATGTAAATCCCCCAGATCTGCACAGAGGTATTAGCAGGTTAATCCTGTTCTATGTCTGGTGGGAAAAACACAGTTTCACACACAGACTGATTTATGTTTTTCAGTTATTCTTTAATATGTCTTTCAAATATTTTCTTTCTTTCTGGGAAAACCAGGATAGAAAATGCATGAGTGTGAACCTCCTCTCATTTAGTCTTTCTCTTTTTCTTTCTCTCTTTTTGCTTGTCCCCATCTACCCTCTTTCTCTTACAATAGAATAAAGGGAAAAATACTATCACTTATTTGTTCCCTAATGCTCAGATTTTTTATTTGCTCTTGTCCTTCCTCCTTTCTATAACCATGTGTAACACCATCATTCTTACCATCAGGAAGTGCGTCAGCCTCCAGCGGCAGCACCATTATTGGCGAGAACACAGGGGTGTTCATTGGAGGACTGCCTGAAGACTTTACACTGCTAAGAGAGGATGCAGGTAATCTGTAATCCTCCTTTATATGCCTCTGTGCAACAGCCTGTGGCTGGAGGCATTAGGTTTTGGGTTTGTCCGTTTGTCCTATTGTTATGAACACAATATCTGGAGAAAACCTTGAGGGAATGTATTCAAATTTGATACTAATGTTCACTAATGTTTACTGAGTTAAACTCTAATTTGGAGGTGAAAGGTCACTGTGACTCACAGAACCCTGTTCACTTAGATTCAGTGGCCTCACAAAACATGCAGTCTCTTGGATATGATATATTAACCCTGCCTGTAGGGAATTTCTTAAATTTTGGACCAGTTGTCACTTGAACCCATAGATACGATTATTTAGACTCCAATAAAGGTCATGGTGACCGGATATGAGTTCTGGCAAAAACATTTATTTCCACTGAAGCTGCACTGGTTGGCTGAGGCAAACAACTGCAGGGTGGTAATTTGAGTTTTCCTAAGAGTAGCCTCACTAACAACAGATCAACTTTCTGGCTTTGAAATATTTGTCATAATTCTTATCTACAGCTACTCTGAAACCAAGTAACCCCTGCTCATCATGAGGATGATTCAAAGTTTCGATACAGGGAGAGAAAACTTTTGACGGGAAATTTAAGATGGTTCATTTTTGTCTGTCTCACCAGGTGATGCCCGGCTGGTGCAACAGAGTTTCTCTGGTTGCCTCAGAGATGTGAGTTTCAAGATGACTGACGGCCTCTCAGAAGAATGGACGTCTCTGGACTGGACGAAAGCCAAGAAGACAGAGGCAGTGTATGAGAACTGGGAGGGATGTCCCGTTCAAACCGTGGATGGAGCCCATTTTCTTGGCCATGGTAGGATCCTATGGATTGTTGTTGATAATGATGTATTAATGTGTGAACTGGGACTAGAAGCACTTTAACTGGTCATTAAAACTAGAGTTATATCAATGGAGTACAATATATAAATGGTTCTGGTTATTGTGTTTATATACCTCCTTGTATGTGAAGGCCATTGCACAATAACCTTACTTTATACTACATAGATTTATACTGATCTATACTTTTAATTGTGACTCAATCTTAACTGAAAATAATGTCAAGACCCCAATATATCTAAAGAAGGTCCTTACCTTCTTTACCCCTGAGCATTGCATAAAATGGCAGGTTGTTGCAAATTATGTCCTTCGTGTTTCAGGTTACCTGGAGCTGGACAGAGATGTCTTCAGGGGAGGACAGGACTTTGACATTTCTATGGATTTCAGAACAGACCAGCTCAATGCTCTTCTGCTCTTTACATACAACACACAAACTGAAGACTACATGCTGGTGAGGAGCAGAGACACATTTACAATCAGCATTTAAATATAGAAACTTGTAACACATTATCACCTTGTGATATTCTTTATGGTTTAGGTGCAGCTGGAGGGCGGCCTGCTGTCCTTCCTTCTTGCCTCTGAAGGTCATGTGACTGAACTCAGCATGTGGGTGGGGCTAAGCTACTGCGACGGAGACTGGAAACAGTTGTCATTGGCAAAACGTGGCTTGTTGATCTCTGCTGCGGTCAACGACTGGGCAGAAGAAACAAGGGGAGTGGGAGGAGCTGTGAGGCTGAGAGTCAATTCCCCCTTATACTTGGGGGGCGTGCCTGTGGAGCTCATACATCCTGCTCTGGACAGCCAAAGTCACAAACACGGTGAGATATGTGTTTGCACAGAAATTGTATCAGCCTACCTCTCTTATCATAGCAGTGTTTCCCCTAGCTGTGACTGCTAGTGTGCAGCTACATATGGAGATGTTTCTGCAGCTGGTGAATCATATGTCTTTAATTTTCTTCTGGAAGAAGAGGATAGGTATCGCAGATTGTGTTTGTGGCCTAATTCATTATCTAGAGCAGGCCAGGGAATAAGTCTGGCCTCTGAGCATAAAAAGTGTAAATACGAAAGTGGAGGGCATCGTGCTTATTTAAAGAATTTAAAGATTCCCCTCCAGATCCCTTGCAACCAACCTGTGATGTCATGCACGCAGGTGCAAACCTTAACCTAGGATTTGAAGTGAGCTCAGAGAAACTTTCCACTTTCAGCAGAATTTGAAACCAGTCACCGTGAAGGTCAAATATCTAGAGAAATAGCAATGCGCCCCCTCTACTTATTTTTGAGTGGAGGGGGGTTTTAAAATGTGAAATTTTACTACGTTTTCAGAAAGATGCATTTTTCTAATTTTCCCTCTCTCCTCTTTGCTCTCCTTTGTCTACTCTTCCCCTCCTCCTCTTCTCTTTTACAGGCCTGGGAGGTTGCATTAGAGGTCTTACCGTACGAAGTGATGAAACAAACCCTCCTGCGAGTCAAAGTGTTAATCTCTCTGCTGCCTCCCGCCATTCGGTCAGAGTCTACCTAGATGGCTGCCCCACAGCTGAAAGTCAGTACAACTGCAGAGGAAACGATTCTGTGTTGGTGTACAGTGGGAGGAAGACACAAGCCACAGATTTTAGTCTACAGCCTTTCACTGGTAATGATGGATACATCACACCACACTAACACAGAGACTGCATTCACCTTATAAGGAAGGAACCCTCAATTCACTTACATACCTTCTTAAGACATCAAGCAAACAATACAAGAGCATGACACCAACTTCTGCTCAAACAGCTAATCAAAATAGCATTTTACTAAAGCACAAACAGTAATTAGTAATAAACAATGAATCTTACTAATGAAGAGCAATATTTATACATTTGAATTGCAGAGAAGGAAAAATTCTGACTTCTTACAACATCATGTCAAAAATGTTTAGATGCAACAGAAGAACTCTTCTCATTATTGATTTCGTCAGATTAACGGGGTCACTGAAAATGTATTTTCTGATGATTGTGTGTTCCTATTTGCCTGTCCATGAGGTGTGCTGTATATCATATATGCACTACATAATATAAATAAGCTAGTAAGGTTAGTCTTTTCTGTTTGTTTCATTGGGTACATAGACTGGGGATGTCTCTGTGCTACACCAATTAATTACTGACACTGATTCAAATACCTTCTCTTATGGTAAGAAATGTGTGTCTTCCCTCTCTAACCCCCTCCCCCCCATGTGCAAACACACACACACACACTTTTTAGAGTACTTGTACAGGTATGTGGCCTTGGCAGCCGGAGGTTTGGCAGCAGGACCTTGGCAGAGAGGACGCAGCCGAGGCAGAGGTAGGACGTCTCTCATCTCGGTCAATGGCTGATGTGTGTTTCTGTTGTAGCATCAGAACAATGTATACTTTATCAATATATATCATGATAGCTGTAATGCACAACTAATCATTTTATAGCGTTGGTCCCTAGTGGAATCCCTGTATTCACACCTCTTGTTTCCACTGTTGGACATACGCCCCGTCCACCTCCTCTTTTCTCTCATCTCTGCTTCTTGTGTGTCAGTGTGTGAGTGAGTGGGGCAGTGGCCAGCCTGGGGCCTGTTTGTGTGAGTGTAAACTCTGCAGAGGAGATGAGATGAGGAAGCGGCACGACTCAACACATCAGTTAAATGTTTGGAGCACCGGTGCAACAAAGGAACATTTTAAGTCGGAATTCACAGATTTAAATGACACTCTGGAGCCCTGTAGTATTGCAATAATAATATTTTACATTTCTCACGGCATACCTGGACATGCCTCCTGGCAAACCATTTGGGAACCACTGGTGTACAGTATCTGCTGTAGTATCTTTCTTTCTATCCAATCTCCAACTGATACAGTCCAACAATATGAGAGCATGATAATACCCTTAAGTACATAAGTGTGACAAAGCCTCTGGTATTATCACACTGTGTGTGTGTGTGTGTGTGTGTGTGTGTGTGTGTGTGTGTGTGTGTGTGTGTGTGTGTGTTCCTCTTTACACGTAATGTATTAGATGAGTTGTGTAATCTGTCTCGGATTTAATATTTTAATAGTAATTTACATATACCTAATGTATAAATTAATTTGCATATATGTTTATATGGGATTACCATGTTTAACTGAAAACATTCGCTCAGACATATTTTGGCACATTCAACAAAGGGGAATATTCTCCCTGGTTGACTTAGTTCTCTGGTGTTTCTGTGTTTCTAAGAGATTTTGGATGTAAAAGCACAACTCTCTTGTGCAGTATGTGAGACTTATCCAAAGCCAGTGATATTACACGTGCCTGACGGTATGAGAGATTGATAAGGCCTCTATAAAGGGCATCCCAGTAAAAAGCTGTTAACCCAGAATGGCCTGTGTGGTCCCTGGTGTAATATAAAGCTGCTCGTTAGTAGTGAACGATACACTGGTAGGTCTCAGTACACCAGGCTATGACCAGAGAGAGGAGTGGAGCAGAGTTGGGGAGGGAGAGTGCAAAAAACATTAAGAAGTGAAGAGAAAAGAGACAGATGGGGGATGAGGGATGGACAGAAAGAGGGAAAGACGTGGGAGGGGATGAGGAGAGACGCGAGGTAAGTGGTAATGAAGGGAGAGATAAAATCAGGAAGATGTAACAATAGCTGAAGTGGAGAAGGAAGGTGAGAAAGTTATAAGGAAAAAAGGAAGTTAATGACTGACAAGAAAAGCAAAAAGGTCGCAGGAGATGGAGCGTGAAGCAGCTCTTCAATGTTGTACTGTTTTATGACTTAATATACTCGACATTCCTGCTCGAAAGCAAAACGTACAGCAGGCTGAGTGAGTGAGATTAACGAGATTAAAGATATATGGAGCATAAATTTGTACAACAACTTCTGTGCTATTTGCTACACAAAAATATCTCCATCTGTAATTTCCCCTTTTTGACAATTTCAAGAATTTACAGCCAGTAGTTTTGGGTCTAGTCCTGGGTACCGGTGGTTGAGGTGGATTTAAAGAGAGATGGAGGGATGGAGATGGAGAATGCGAGGCAATATGACAGAGAGGGAGGGGAGGAAGGAGATGGACCGTCACGAAATACAGAGGGTGTCAAAGAGAGAAAGAAGGGGAGTGCTATGCAGAAGGAGGGAGGCTGATTGCTTTGAAATATAGCCCAGAATGAATGGCTGGCTGTATTAAATCAGTGCTGAAAAAGTTACTACTCTCATAAATACTATTTATGCTAATGGTGAGGTATGATTTACTGGGCCTATTAAAACACAGAGAGATGGGGGGATGCTTTTGCTTTAACCTCATGTGCTCCCAACCTGTTGTTTTGCTTTTTCTCTTTGATATTCTTTGGGTTTTGACTCATGTGTCTTTGATTCTCGTATTTGCTTTATTGTATATAGCTTCAATTATAATATGTGGTTGTTTATATTGTTTTGCTGCTTATACTCCTGTCTCTCTCACTATGTCTTCATCATAGTCTGTAATAAAAAGATGGACGACATGGCAGCTTCCCAAAAGTGAAGCTAAAATGTCCCGATCACCACTGGGTGCCTGGCTGCATATTGATCCGACATTCCTGCCTCCTCCATGTTAATGTGACATGGTCCAAACTAAGAAGTCAAAGTACATATTTACATAAATTTTTCTCACACATGGTCATTTTAGCTATCACACCTTCAAGTGTTTATTTTCCCATTAGGTTTGGTTTTAATTCATTATTTGAGGTGAAACGTCACGATTGACAGCTGAGACTGACTCCTGATTGATCGAGCATGTGTATGGACAGAACTTAGCTACTGTGGTTACATCCCTCATCACTACTGCACAGACTCCAACTTCATAAGCACAAGATGGCGCCGCTTGTATCTGGGATATTTTAGCTTCATTTCTGGATAGTGGGAGGAAGTGGAGTTGGGTCGTCTGTAGTTTATGTTTTATCCAGTCTGTGGTCGTCATGTACCACAATCTTTGAATCTCTCCAGCCTCCTCTTATATTGTCTCGTGTTTCCTCTCTGGCTCCAGTACCCAGGGTTGTGCCACCTCCGACTACAGTGCAGAGCTTGAATGGTTTCACTGCCAAAGTGAACTGGGCGCCACCCACTGGTGACGTCAGAGGGCTGATTGACAGGTACGAGCTGAAGGCCTACAGCAGTGACCAGCCAGACGCACCACCCATCAAGGCCACATACCTGGCCAATGGAAATTTCACAGGTAAAACACACAAAAACAGAGTCTAACTTCTCTTGGTGTAAAAACATATGTTGTGGAGTCTCACTGAGGACATTTTAGTGACTTGATGCTGAAAAGCAAAGAACTGGATTCTCCTCAGTAACAGCAGGCAAACATCACATGATACATCTTAATTTAACTTGCATTCATTGCCCTGTTTATCTTTTAGCTCTTTTCCTGCTGCCATTTTGTGGGACCTGTAGGGCATTTTGGCCCTTAGTGAAGACACATTTACACTTCCTTTTTCACTCACTTTCCACCAATCTTTCATCCAAATGCAAACACACACACACAAACTGTCCCAGGCAACCCTGTTAATGTCTCCTTGGCAAGTCCCCAAATTTAGGAGACTGTCTCCATTTGGAACAAGACACTCAGGTCTACCCCGATGATGTCATACCCTGGCATCTCTCCTTTCTCTCTCTCTCTCTGTTGCTCACTTTTCGATCTTTCCTCACTTCATCTTTTACGATGATCATGATGATGTGTGCGTCCGCTGTTGCTATTCGTCCCTCCTCTCATCCGCTCGGCCATGTCTCCAGGCAAATATGAAGATGAGCTCTCTGTCTCCGTCTTTCCTCGTGTCTCTCTCGCTGCTCCCCCATTCCCTCCCTGCTCTTTTTTGCCAGACATTAAGCCCGCCGTGATAAGGCTCCCTGTTAATTTATGATGGCCTCGACACCTGACTGCAGAATTACACCAACGGCTAAAAAACACAGGAAGCAAATGAGGGTGTAATGGCAGTGGAGTGGGGCCCTGGCCCTTAATTGAATTAAAAGACATGGGTAGCAGCGAGAGAGTGAGAGAGAGAGAGGTGACTGGATGCAGAGGGTGAGGAGAGTTGGAGGGGGCGGAGGAACAGAGGGGGGACGTAAAAGATTGAAAATATAGAAAGGAGTTAAGAGGGCCGAGACGGCGAGGACAAAAAAACATCACGGACGACTGAAGCTTATATAATTAGAATGGACTCTCTTTGTTTGCCAGACGCAGGAAATTTGCTTAGCAACACTGATACTGAGAAACAAGTAACACGTTTAAAGTGGGCCCCCTTTGACACATACTAAAATAACAACAGGTCCAATAAACACCCAATGCAAACAGTTCAATGAGTAAGCCAGGTAAGGTAAGGCCGGACAGGATGTTCAGGAAAAGGTTTACATGTTTTCAAGGGTATTTAAAAAAGGAAAAAATCAAGCAGGTATCTTCCAAAGTTCCGTGTGCTCTGTCTCAGTCCCTCTGTGACATGTTTACGATCTCCTCCTCAGGTGTGTTGTCAGGTCTAACACCGTCCACTCGATACAGCGTCACTATAAGTGCCTGTAGTCCTGTCAGCTGCACTGAGAGTCCTCGTAATGACAGTGGTGGTGATAACGACTTGAGATCCAGCCTCACTACCCCAGAGGAAGGTAAGACTGTAAAGCAACAACACACGTATAGAGATCAGTAGGGCTTTCTGATATGACTAAAATTATATCCTGATACAATTCAAATCCAGGTAACTACACAAATCTTTAAGCTTAACATTTTTGTAGTAAACTGGGGCCACGTCTTTGCAGATGTAAGTCGTAATGGCAGCTATTGCCTCCTTCCATCTTCATGATTCTTTTAAATATGGTGTGCTGCCACCAAAAGCCTCCTGCAACGTCTGAGTTTAGGTTTTGTTTTGAGCACTTGACTCTACTGTTTTGGCTCTCCTCTGCAGACTCTCTCAGCACTGTCTGAAGTGACTCTTGTGTAGGTGGTGAATCTGATTGGTGGTGTTTGAAGCTGTTGTGGGGACCAGCCTGCAGCATAATGTGAAGTAATAACTGTGGTCCACGTTGGACTTATCCAAACCATGTCCATGAGAGAGAAGAGGCCTTTCGTTACATATGAGATCCTCACTTTGTTTAAGCTGGTCAGATTCATTATTCTCTTCAGAATTACCAATTTCCGTGAATGCAAAGCATTGGCTTAATGAAATTAATATAATTGATATCGCCATAAATATATGAAACGGTTGACATTTTTCCATCGTCACAAGATATATATCTTCATATCACTCAGCCCTAATATACATGTATTCCTCCACCTATGAAGAGAACCTTTGTCTTTTTCTCACCCGTAGCAGTAAATTATGACTGTTTCTGCATGTGGACACACAGACGCACTTCTAAACACACTCAGACACTCTCATCCTGTCTCCTCAGTGATGGAGATTTTTAGCTCTTCAGAAGAGAAACGAGGAGCCGCAAGACAAAAAAAAAGAGGGATGAGTCAGAATGGAATAAATATGATCGGTGAAGGGAGATAAGGAAATAATATGGCTGGATAGGGCAAGACTCAAAATTATAAAATGATGATGCACATTGCAACATAGTGAAAGGTAGATTTTATATTTCTATCATCAAGGAGGTCATGAAAGGAGGATGTTCGTCACTACATTAATCTGTGTTGGACTAACTGGCCCTGTTCGGAAGATAATGTGACGGCAGGGGTCAGTGCAGAGACGGCAAAAATCAATCTGAAGTAAAAGAAAAGAACAGATTACTGTATCGATTCTCACTGAGCGCAGAGTTAAGACACTGAAACATGTTCGGAAGAACAGAGAAAGAACTTATTTCAAACTCCCTTTTGCTAAAGTCTATTTTTCAAACACAAAGACAACAATGTTCCTTGAGCACGGGCACATTTTGTCACAGTATTCAGGAAATCAAGTCAGGAAATCATTAAATGTTCAGCTGTGTTCTGAACAATAATCTTACACCATGTCTCATTCAAATTCAAAATTTTCATAACATTTGAAACATCTTTAACATTTAAACTAACAGTACCTTCAATATTTTCATTTTTTTTATATATATTTCAATGCATTTATATTCAATAGTGACCATTTACACCATGGTAGTATTTACCTAATACAATATATTACATTTTAGATCATCAAAAAGTATCACATTTTGGAAATAATGATCTAATGCAATGATGTATCACTTTTTTCCATTTACATGTATAAACTACTATATTTGTCGTAGCTGACTCTTTTTAAACAACATTTTTGAATCAATATTTTGATTTTTGAATATTTTTGCAGCTCCCGATGTTGTGTCCCCTCCAGCTGCAGTCGCATCCCCCTCAGCTCTCTATTTAACCTGGGACCGTCCAGCAAGGTAATACACATTCATATATAACATTCATGTCGGTGGATGTTATGTTGTTGATTTGTCTGTTGTAATTTGCTACATTAGTTACTACACCCCTGATCTCTAGTTATATTAGTTATTAGTCTTCACTAATGGACAACATGTTATTTTATATTTCTTTTCTGACCTACTGCTGCAATAGAATATGAAAGACAGCAGTGGAGATATAAATAGGTATTTTAGTCGACTGAATCATGGAATGAACATAATGTTAAAAAATAGTAACATTTGTGTTTGCTTTTATTTAGAATACTTATGTTTTGACCCTGAATAAACATGCCCTCGTTGAACACAACACAAAGTTTTACAGCAGAATGGTATGTTTTAAATATAACATCATAATATTACCGTCATTCCACTTTTTTGTTCCAATGATAGGCCCAACGGAGGAATTACAGAGTACCTCCTGTATCACAACAACCAAATTGTCTACAGGGGGAACGACAGGCAACACAACATCACTGGTAAAAGGAGAGAGTGTGCTCTTTTGTGTGTGTGTGTGTGTGTGTGTGTGTGTGTGTGTGTGTGTGTGTGTGTGTGCAGTGTGTGCAGTATACAGCATAGCTGTGACTGGAGGGATGGGGCCTCGGTGTAAAGAGAAGTGGAAGAGTGAAGAACAGCAAAACGGAGTGGGGGGATTAGCATTTGAAAGAGGAAAGAGCATCTCAGTCCTTACCGAGGGAATTGCACTTTGAAAAAGAGAGCTAAACACACACACACACATATACACACACACGAAAATGAAGCAGCGGAGAAACAAAGCACACTAAACATTAGCACAGATGCATACAGACAATTTGCTTTGAAAGCTTTCACTAAAGAGAGTTAAAGAAGGTATGAAACACATGTCACACCAGTGAGACAACAATTCTGCACTAGACTGCAAATAGATACACACACACACACACCATACAGGGCTGTGCATGGATTCACATACACAGGAGAGGCATCCTATATGACATTTTATATGCGCTGAATAAATAATCACTCATTTTGATTTTACAGACACACACACACACAAAATCATCACACTGCCCAACAGTCTGTGTGTGTCTTTGTGAGTTAATGACGGCGTTAGAGCACATATCATCCATGCTGGGTTAATAATGCTGAGTGTCTGATGTTCACAGTGATTAGAAGGATTATGGATGTAGTAATTATACGGTATGTGCAAGAATAGATCGTGTTACAGAGAAGTGAGACTGCAACAGTGGGACACATGGAGAATAGTTTTCTCCATGTGTCAGTGACAGTGACAAGTGTGGACACAACCAGACACAACCAACAAGAAAGTGCACTGAAAGCAAAGGGAGGAGGATTCATTTAAAAAAAAGATTCAGGAGTGAGGGTCGAGTGAGGTGTGAAAGAAACATAAGGTAGTGATATCATTCAAGTTTTTTTTTAAATATAAATCTGAACAATACTTGTGTATTTTTATTGCTGTCTTTGTGTATGTGTGGTTTCCGTCTCAGGTCTTGGTGTCTTCTCCACTCATGTCTTTCTACTGAGTGCATGCACTTCAGCGGGCTGCACCAACAGTTCACAAGTCACAATGGTGACCTCACAGCTTCCTCCTGGGCCTCTACAAGCACCAAATCTCACCCTGCTCGACTCGAGGACTATTCTGGTGGAGTAAGTGCACTGCACATACACACACAACTCATCAGTATGAACTGTGTCTGGTCCATTCAGAGTGGTCAGGGACACATACTGTATGCACACATGTAGGGTTAATAAAGCTGTTAGAAACAATACATATCAATGTATGCAGTCTCATTACCTGATTTTTGTGTCACTGTTTATTTGTTTCGTCCGTTTCCATTGGAATTTTTTGCATTTTGCTTTTATTGATGCACCGGAATTTAAATGTTTTTGTATAATGTTGAAATTTTGTCAAATGTGTGTGGCATTTCCACTCCATGTTTATTCATCTGTGTCGTCATAGAAAGGATTCAGTGGCCCCCCGCTAGCTCATCTAGTAGCGTGGGCCCCGGGGTTTACAGCAGCCGCGGGTTTGGTTCTGATCCCTGCTTCCTCCACTCTTTGTCCCCATATATCTCAGGAACGCGAATTTCTTAAAATTTTGTACGCAGGTTTATTTTTCTCAAGGATGAACTCATGCTGGTCAATTGTCGAGGTCACTGTGACCTCACAAAACAAGTTTTTGGTTAAGACTTCATTGATTTATGTGAGACAATACCCCTAATTCCGTTTTATAAATCCTTTCAAAGTCGTCACAAGTTAATGTTTAAGTTTCACTGAAAAGGAAATTGTAAAAATGTAAATACCTTTAAGCATTTTCTAGCATTTTATTTACGTTTTGCATGTAGTATGAAAATAGAAATGACAGAGATAACATTTGACATTCAGCAGTTGTGTTTACGATGCATAATATTTTCCTGCACTTGACCTTTCACCTGCAGAGAGAGAGAGGACGGAGGAGAGGACGGATCCCTGCACTTTTTTCTATCAGATTCATGTGCAAATGTTTGTGTGTGTGTGTGTGTGTGTGTGTGTGTGTGTGTATGAAAGAGTCAATCTGCGTAAAAGCCATTAGTGTCCTGACTGTCACTTCAGTCGTACTCACCACAGGAGGGCATAGTGCCACACACACACATGCACACACACAGACACAGGAAGATACACACACTTGAACAATGGACAGAGGGTGAGTGAGAGGATGGAGGAGGAGTAAACTGAAGGCACTCAGTGTCTGAGAGGGTGATGGGGAGTTTGTGTGGTTAAGATGCTGTGATTGTGTTGGACGAGCAGTGTGTATCCACACATACACACAGTATAGTACATATGATCCGGAGTGTATTCTTTTGCATTTACAGGAAAGGCATCAAACTGTTGCCTCATTCTAAATCATTTTTTCCTCTCATAAATGTGTTCTGATTTTTAAAAAGAAAAACATTTACAACATGTAATCAACAATGTAATCTCATTTTACCTCCCACAAACTTCTTTCTATACTGATGTTAACCTACTCAAAACTGAGACGTACCACATGTATGTAGTATCCATTATTTTATTTCAATTAGTTTTCCCTGATACTCAAAAACAGTGTGCAACTGTCTGGACTGTATATTCTTACCAGGTGTGCGCAGGCTGTATATTGCCTTGTTAGCACAGTGAGGTTGAAAGATCACACTTGGTCAATATTGAGAAAAGCTGAGAAAGACAGAGATGCAAACAGAGCAACTGTGAATAAAAGACAGATGGACCAGAAAGAGGAGAGGAAGATAAACTGGGAGTTTTGCAGGAATGAACAAAGCATCCTCAGATTTATTCCCAGCCCTCACCTCACACCACCTGAAACAAAAACACATTCATAAACACAAAAATACTCGGCTGCTAAATTTTCACAATTTTCTTTCGTTGAATTCAGCTTTAATAATTATTTGATGGTATCAATGCAGAGTATTTGAGGTAAAGCACAGCAGGAATGATAGGTTTATATCTTATCGATTGTCATGCAAAATCTCAACCCAGTGAATCTGAAGTACATGGTTTTAATTTTAACCTGGTGAAAAGCAGCCATTACAATATTTTCATATCACACTTTCAAAACCAGAAGTATTCTAAAACCATTACCGCAGTGAATTATGATACAGATTATTACAACTCCCCTTTGATTTAGTTTTTCAAAAGTGGACATACATCACACTGCCAATCGACATCGTATAAATCTTATAATAGATGTGATAGATTAGCCACGGTGGC
This sequence comes from Paralichthys olivaceus, assembly GCF_024713975.1. NCBI lineage: Eukaryota > Metazoa > Chordata > Actinopteri > Pleuronectiformes > Paralichthyidae > Paralichthys > Paralichthys olivaceus. Next base: position 13,492,728 of record NC_091093.1, read on the forward strand.
TAATTGTGTGCTAACACACACTCATCAGTCATTCAAAAACTGGTTTTTAATGGGAGGAAACAAGAAAGGAATCCATCACTTTTTAAAATGGCCTCCCCCTGCTACCACGCCAGGAGGGTTGTGTGGCTCCCTGGGATTCGTAAGGATTGCAGGACTATTTATAAAAATGTTTTGTTGCTGTTTTATTTGTAAATTATTGATGTGGTGTGTTGCTCTAAAAAAGGAAAACTCTTGATTTTGTATGAAGTCAAAGTCAAGTGTCAACTTTTATAGTTAGGGTGAAATTAACTTTAGAATTTATCTTTAATTGCATTTTTCATGACTACACACATTTTTAGAACAGGCTACTTTTTCATAGCTCAAGTGTATCAAACATCAACAGAAACATTGAATCAAAATATATATTTTTCATGTTTTTTTATCAAGACACGTTTAGAATCTCTAAAACAACAGTTCAAGTATAGTTAAACATTGAAGTGCAGACCTTTTATTGTCTGAATTTTGGTCCTTTATCCCACAGTTTAGAATCTGCAGCCAAGATAATGTCCCTATTGTCCTCTTTGTTACATACTGTAGTGATACTCTGCATAACACTGTCTCTTGTCCTCCTCTACCTCTCTCTCAGTTGGGGATGACCTTCCTGCTCTAAATATAGAAAAGGAGACACCTCTATTTTACAAAGGAAACTGTGTGTGTGTGTGTGTTGTATAAGAAACCTTAGCTCAGCCATCTAATGGAAACACGTTGATGAAGTCATACACACGTGCACACACATGTAAATACGCAAACACAGCGATCTATTGCAGTGGTTGGACACCACGGAAGCCCACAGACACAATTTTATTTTCTGTCTCACAATCTTATTGTGATCCATGAGTTACAATAATGTTGTTGTAAAATATATAATGTACACACACACACACACAATTTTGGGAATTATACAACATTTAAGTTTTATATAACAATCAGTAATTCAATGCAACCTTTGAAATGCAAGCAGTGCTAATAACATCCTGATATTTTTTTAAGTATCCACCCTGGTTCAAATTGTCATCAGTTCTTTTCCATTTAATATTATATATATTATTATTATTATTATATGCACATATATTAATATGGGAATATAAACTGTCACAAATCATCTTCACATTTAAATACAAGTCTTCTATTTTAGTGTTTTTTCAAGAACAAAAGGGATCGATGTTAGAGGGTTATGAGCTACATGTGTACCAGGCTGTGATTAGATTTATAGTTTTGGTGTTGTTCCTAAAAAGATGAAACAACACCAGCCTAGTTTTACCCCTGTTAAAAGGCAGTAAAGATGTCCGCTAAAAGAAAAGTTTGACAAAATCATAATGTGGTCTGTTATTAATTGTTCAGTATGTCGTCGTTTTCATCTCTGATGATTCCACTCTCTCTCTCTCTGCAGGTGGTCCCGGCCCTCTCAGCTCAATGGCATTTTGGAGTTCTATTCCATCTTCCTGTCACATGATGGCGGACAGCCTGTGCTGGCCTATAACAGCACAGAACTTTTTCAAGACCACACAATTCGCAACCTGACCCCTGGGACGACTTACACCATCACAGTGGCTGTAAGTGCACAACTCAACCCTGCACATCATCATTGTGATTTGCATCATCAGCTCCCTCCATGTATTCTTGTATATGTGTTTATGTCAGGCCTGCACAGGAGGTGGGTGTACACTGAGCCCTCCCAGCCAGGCTCAGACTGAGGAGAGCACGCCGGAGAATGTTCCTGCTCCGCTGGTCACCCCTTTGTCCCCATATGCACTCAACGTCAGCTGGACACCTCCTAACACTCCCAATGGTGAGAGGACACACACTTTCAATTACCCACGGACACATAACCAAAAGCATCTGATTTACATTCATCATTTCAATTTAAAAATGTTTAATTTGAGTTAAATTCACATAGAGCTTTCAGTTATCCATATAAAAATGATTTTGAAAACAGATTTTCTTTGATAGAGGGAATGTAAACTTGTGAAAGAGAAGTGTGCAGAGAAATGCTGACAAATATAGTGATAGCTATGAAAGCTTGTCAAATATATTAGATATTGAATTCATATTGAATTCAGGGTGTCAGTATTTACAGTATCCTAGTCAGCCCACAGATATAAGGATCTGTACATAGGTCGGGGGTCCCCTTTATTTGACTATGACACAGTAACAGAACATTTCCTCTTGTATGAGGGGAATCAGATGTGGGAGTGAGAGATAAAGATAAAACAGCGACTCCGAGAGAGAGGAGGCAACGGCAGGGTAAGAGAACATACAGTTAGAGAGCGGGACTGACGGAGGAGAGGGCAGTGCTTCACCAGGCTCCTTTAAGTGGATGGAAAGTGCTCCCTTTTGACTGAAAAGAGAACTGCAGGCTGGTGGTACATGGACTCAGTGACTGCCGTTCACTCTCAGTCGTCTCTGTTCTTCTCATCGTCATCTAATTTACTTGCAGCCAATTAAAATCCATTGCACAGGGCTGAGCCGAGGAGTATTTCATGTATGTCAGATGTAAATATGGATTCTAGCTATTGACTTGGATCTGTTCTGTAGAACTGTTTAGTGTGTGCAGATGTTTTAGCATGAAGAGAAACAAAGTTGTCAAATCCCATGAATAAACTACACAATATACATATATTACAAAACATTTTAAAAAACTTTAGCAGATGATTCTAGACAGTGAAAGGCAACTGCTTGCTTGCTTCCTCCCTCACATTGTTTCAAAATCAACATCTGTTTTAGCCATTATTTGAATGTATATCACTAATAAATCGAGCACTCGGATAACTTAAGCTTGCTTTAACACTAATGAAGATTTTTTACAGAAATATACAAGTCAGACACCAGTAGTTAGTCTGTCAAAAATATCCATTCCATCTTTAAGTACTTACCACACTATGAGTTGAGGTGTCGACTTCTCAGGTCCCCAGTTTCATGTGTGTTTGTTATAAAGCCAAAGAAACACGAGCATATGAAAACTCTGAATATAAAGTACTGTTACCTACCACATACATCAAGGAATAAGATGATGCTCCTTGTGTCTCAATAAAACACTTAAACACAGAGGCCAATACATTTTCAAATAACTCAATGATTCAAGACCTAAAACATGTGTTGCAGAGATTTGTGTGTTTAATCTTAACAAAATACTCACGTGATTTATCAACAACTATACAAACAAACGCTGCATCTTATGAAAGCAAATGAATTGAGTGATGAAAACCATCTGAGGATTTCCTACCCCATTTCCCTCCAACGTGCAATGCACTACCACATATTATCAAATGTTACTGCCATGCTCGTTAAAGTATGTGTAATTCCATAATGCGCGTGTGTGTGTAATGTGAATCGTGTGTGTTTTACGCTTAATGCCACATGAGTGCATTTCGCACCATAAACCCTGTGATGTGTGTGCATATTAGCCTGGATAAATTACTTAAAGCTTTTCTCATCTGATGACAGAAATTTATAACAAGGGAGACACTTAATCATGATTACCCGATTATCTCACGCTTAAAAAGCTTTAATTTTTGCTTAAAAAGGAAGAAGGGCTCAGTGCCTTTTTTTCATTTGCTCTTTTTTTTTCATAAATGGACGGCAACAATGTCGATGGTGATGGGTTCCAGAGGAGTGAGACTGTGTGTTATTTTCTCTCTTGCTTGTCCTCTCTCTCTCTCTCTCTTTTACCCCCCTTCTCCCCAATTCCGCAGGGATTTGTGGGGGATAATCCTCTCGGGGATTAGGTCGGGGCAACACGCAGACAAAGAGGGGAAATAAGCCTGTTATGCATTCGCTGCTTCATTTCCCAACCTGTCTTTATTACAACCTATACTGATATGGGCTTATTCACACACACAAGCACATACAGACATCCACACACACATGCATGCACACACACACACACACACACACTCTCACTTGCATGTGATTGGCCACATTAAGAGCTTCCCCAGATGTAGTTGGCGTCTGTGGGGTTTTTGTGTCTACATTTCCCTGATAGGTGTGTATATCTGTATTGAGCAATAATAAAACCCACACATGATTAAAGCAGAATAGACTCTTAGCTCTTACCACTGATCTTTTGAGCCCTCTGTATGCATTTTTATTAAGGAAAAGCACATTTGGCACCGTACTGTTTCATTTTTCTACTAGGTGGATGTAATGCAATATAATTATGGTGTGTGTTCGTGTGTAGACATTTGTCAGTTCCCATTGTAGTATGGGTGCATATTTGTATGCATGTGTGAAGTGTCCATCGATGTGGATGAGTTTGTGCGCGACTGTCCTTCTGAGGGCCTTTATCCTTGTAATTCGTATGGTTACATTTGGCGTTCTGGTTCTGTTTTCATCATTGGATCACACTACGACACATTGACTGGCAAGTCTAGTTCCACGAAGTACATTTGTATTGTAATCAAGCACCTAGACAGCATCCAAACATAGCAAAGCTCACTCTCTGAAGTCTGGAAACAGTCTGTCAATGTATGAGTGAGCAAATCATCAGAAAATAACATGTGGATATCTGAGAAAACAACAAAGACGAAACAAAAAGATGTTGTCACACCATCATGTTTATTTTATATCTACTAATTCCATAAATCAGTCTTTGTCTGTGGCTCATATACTGTACCTCCAGAACTGTACATCTTATCAGCTTCACACCTGGCATTCGTATTGTTTAGGGCCCAAGGAAGTGCAGTGTCGAATTTGTGAGTGATCTTGACACAATATGTATATTGTGTCAATATAGTAAACTTTGAATAAACAGACGCTGGAGACTCATCAACATACAGTGAGTGATGTTATTAAAGCAAGCACTGATCTAGTTTTAAGAGGGTAATGAATTTATCTCATTGGTAATGTGAACATGTAGATAATTACATGCAGTACAGAGTTACCTTGGTGAACCTCCTTTGAAACAATTAACACTAAAACCTGTTTACAGTGACAAAGGTAAGCTGCTGTCATTAATAGCACAGCTAAGACATCTGGCTTCATGTTAATGAAAACAGTTTGGTCTTATCCTTTTATTTTTATTCTGTATCACATGCATGTCATCACTCATTTTTTTTTGACAGGCATTATAACCAGCTATGGCGTCTGGCTGGATGGAGTTCTAATTTTAAACTCCAGTTCCTCTCCGATGTTCTTCGTGGTGGAGGGTCTCTCTCCATGGAGCCGACACTTGCTCAGGCTGCAGGCCTGTACGGCCCGGGGCTGCGGCAAAGGACCAATGGTCAGTGAATCTCTAGTTACTTAATCCAGTAATCTATGTATAATTAACAAGACGAACTGCAAGATGCTTAGTGAGGTACAAAAACAGGTAAGCATGTGTGAGTGCCTGCTTAAAAAAACAAGTGTATATGTGTTGTGCGTGTGTGTGTCCGTGTGTGTGTGTCACCGGGCATCATAAAGGTGATCGATTCTCTCGGCTCAATAATGAGGGTTTGTGTGACGACAGTGACATTTTGTAGGAAATGCCACTCCACGCTCAACGACGTCTCTGACGACAGGCCATATTTTGGGGCATTTTTCCAATACAGACGCCATATTTAGTCAAACGCAGCAGGATCGGCTGACGCGGCAGAATAGGAGGAGAGGGCAGTGGGGAGGTGGATGGGGGAAGAGCAGGATGAAGAGGGAGAGATGGCAGGATGGGTGGGAAAAAGAAGAAAGGAGTCAGAGAGGGAGGGAGTTTAGGGATAAAAGTGAAAGGATGAGGAAGGAGTAAATGGTCAGAGCAAAGCGGAGAGATGAGGTGGAAAGTGGGGATGTGAAGGGCAGTGGAGGAGAATATAACAGGAGGAAATGAGACTGAAGAAGAGAGCGGGATGATGGTGGAAAGAGAGAAAGAGAGCAATTAGTGGATTGAGGGAAAAGATGAGAGGAATGCAGCAGGCTCTAGTCATCTCACGGCTACACTACCGCAAGTTCCTCCTGGCTGGTCTACCTGCTAATGCCATGCGACCTCTGCAGCTCATCCAGAATGCATCAGCTCGACTGGTCTTCAACCTTCCTAAGTACGCTCACACTACACCGCTCCTCCACTCCCTTCACTGGTTACCAGTGGCTGCCCGCATTAGTTTCAAGAGTGCTGTGAATAGATCGGGCCCAGTCTACATCCAGGACATGGTTAAACCATACACCCCGCTCTGCATTTACCAATCAGCTTGCTGCTCCCTCACTGCGAGCGAACCACTCCACAAAATCACGACTGTTTGCTGTCCTGGCTCCTAAATGGTGGAACGAGCTCCCCATTGACATCGACAGCAGAAGGTCTACGCATCTTCCGCCACAGACTAAAAACACATCTCCTCCAACTACACCTTGGCTGAGAAGATGATGTCTAATAACCATCGTCAACTCTGGTGTTTACATATGTAAAGTTTAGTTGCACTTGGTCCTCATGGTTTAATGCACTTATTGTAAGTCGCTTTGGATAAAAGTGTCAGCTAAATGATGTGATGTAATATAATGCAAAGGAGAGAGAGAGAGCCAAAATAAAAGGATAAATGAGGAAAAACAGAGGCAGATATAATGTGTGTATGTGAAAATGCTCCATGTCTTATCTTCTGTGCATCCACTATTTATCTTATGTGGCCTTTCTTGTTTTCTTTAAATCAGGTGGAGGTTCGTACATTAGAGATGGCCCCAGAAGGCCCCATACTGCTGGAACTGACCAATCAGAGCTCCCGATCAATCCGAGCCCGCTGGACAGCCCCTCCTAGACCTAATGGGAACCTCAGCTACACACTGTACTACAAAAGCATAGGTACCACTCAACGACAGCACACACATAAAAACACAAAATAACAGAAATATCAATGTCACACTTTTCTACTAATGAATGTAACACGTGATTGTCTGAGCAATGAGTCGAACAGGAAACTACAACCTGAATCATCCCATTGAAATGAAGCTAAAGAAAAAAAAATCTATGAACCTAATGCAACACTTAACAGACACCAACTAAAAGACCTTAAAATTATTTCAACAGCTTTATCTCTGTGCTCAACACACACCCCACTGCCGTTGAAAATAATTAGCATTTTATCTTCCCGGTTTAGAAATGAGATCTATAGGTGGATAGTGCTAAAAACATGCATTTGTTTTTCAGCATCAGTGCATGAGAGAAATGGTTGTATGTTTGTAAAAGTAATATTTTGTGGTAATTATAGGGTGTTTTCAAATTTAAACCAGGTATGTGGATAAAATAGTGAATGTAATGCAATCCATTATTATACCACGACCCATCCCAGCCTCAGTTACTAAAAAAAGTTTCATTTTTCTGACAACAAAAACGAAACAATTAATGAGCTTGATAAAATAATTAATTCCCAAGGTGTTGTAGTGGATCACATCAGATTGTGTATTTGAAATGACCAGTGAGTATAATACAGTTGTCACTGTTAGTTTCCCTCTGAGTGAAATTAATATCATCACCAGTTCCAAGACTATCAAGTGGATTTTCTGATGAAAAAGTTTCTCAGAACAGTAAAACAAGGATAAAGATACACACATGTGCACACACCTCACCGGCTGAGGCCTGAAGATGGAAATTCAGGCAAGAAATGGGGCAGTGAACGAAGGCATAATCAAAAAAAAATCACTCCGTGATGTAGAGAACAAGGTTTTTTGATATTCACAGTGACTTGATAGAGAGGACGTATAGAAGTGTAGAACAAAAGAAGATGGGAGGAAGAACACAGACAAATAGCAGCAAAACAAAAGTAGAGAAAGCCGAGATGAGACGCTCAGATTTACATCGATGTATTAGAAAGAGTTTCAGGTAAAAACAACATGAGACACGAACAACTACAAAACATCGGACCAACAAAACAGATGAATCGAGGTGGACATGGAAGAAGAAAAGGTGGGAGAAGAAAATTGAACAGGATGAGAAACGGGAGAACACACTCATCCTTTAACTGCTGCATATTCACAAGTCTCTCTATCTCTCATACTCTGTGACACACACACAGAGTCAGAGACTTTGATCTGCACCTCACAGAGGAAAAGAGATTAAAATGAGTGGAGAGAAGAGGTGTGGAAGAAAGAGAGAGGTGGTGTCTCGCTCTAGTTACCCATAACCCCTTCTTTCTTTGATACACACTGCCTTCATCAATTCACACAGACCTGATGTTTGTGTGTGTGTGTGTGTCCATCTAAATATTCTGGATTGGCTTACATAGTGTAATTTTCTGATCCTTTTTCTTTGACTATCCTTGCATAACCTCAACATGGAGGCCTCTCTTCTTTGATCACTCTCAGTTAATCTCAGTCTTCCTCTCTCTTGAAGTCTCACTCATTCCTCCTGCTTTCCCCCTCTCCGGCTCTATGTATCTTTTATGAATCGCTTTTCTGCCATCGCTGTGATGACTTGTATAAATAAATGTGGCATGAGAATCACCACTGTTTTTCCTTCCCACTGGATTAATAAAGCTTCCCTTGCCTGTGTTTGCGTGACTCTCTCTGTGTCTTAGATGGTGGTGGCACGTTGGATGGAAGTACAGCAGTCGGCAGCTGGTTGTCTGTGACTGACCTGCAGCCTTACACCAACTACAGCTTCTGGATTAGAGGGTGTAACACACAGGGTTGTGTTGAGAGTCTGCGCCTCAGTGCTACTACACCTCCAGCAGGTACACACACGCACGCACACACACACACAGAACATAAACAGACACAGTAAAGGTTTTCCTCCAACCAGCAGGGTTCATGTTTCAAGAGTATGCACACAGCTCTCATAGAAATCAAAGTCTGGATCAGATACATACTGATCATATAAAGTAGAGTAGGAATTATCACCCATTGCATCAATGTGTTAATGCATGGCATCATTTTTGTATTTATTCAGAAACCTATTGGGTGAGTTGCTGTTACACTTGCATCTAAGCAGATGGTACATTTGTCCAGTCAGTTGCAGGAACTTCTCAGTTTGATCCTTGACGACAGGCAGATAATCATAACCAGGCAGTAAAAACACATTTGGCCACTTTATCTAATGTTAACAAAGGTGTTCAAACACACACATGCACACACACCGCACCACACCCATGTCTTAGTCGAAGAACAACAAAAGAACAGACTTTGGAAAGTTCCACTGTTCAAGTTCAAAACAAAGGCATAAGAAAGTATAAATTTTAAATACCAGACGTTTCCTCTCTTTCTATCTCTCTTTCTACCTCTGTGCCTCTGGCATCTCTTTAGACTTCTTTAAGGCAAACTGTCTTGATGCGTCCTTGTTCTGTGAAAGAACAGAGAGAAGATGGGTGAGCAAGAGACAGAGGAGCAGAGGAGGAGGAGAGCAGAGAGAGAGAAGTGAACATAAAAGTGCATAGTTTAAAACGATTAGTGACACCTCTGATATTGTACCTGCTAACACAGCGTGAGGGAGACACAGGCTCACCAACAGTGTGTGTCTGAGATGCATGAGTTTTATGTGTGCGTGTGTGTGTGCGTGCGTGCGTGCATGTGTGTGTGTGTGTGTGTGTGTCAGAGAGGCAGAAATCAATGAATGTTGCAAGAATTACACACACACACACACTTGATACTTTCTCTCTGAAACACACACTCAGGGAATGACCTACTGATCTACAGTAGAGTCTCTTTTATTAAAAAGTAGAAACTATGGAGGCCTTCAAAAAGATGTATTAATTAAAATTAAAACACAGTTTTATCCTTTTGGCCAAATATATCAAATCTGTTTTAGTTTTAAATATGTGGTTTTATGTCTCCGCACCGACGACAGTCAGTTTTCCAGGTTGTCTGTCTGTCACATTCTTGTGAACACATCTCAAGAACGCCTGGAGGGAATTTCTTCAAACATGGTTTTGGCCTCTTGAACATGATATCTCAAGTCTGCCCTGGACTCATATATTAACTAATGAGATTTCAGTGGTCAAAGGTCACAGTGATCTCATGAGTCTGGAAAAATAGTATCAAGACTGAAACTGCAATGTTTGGCAAATGCATATGTAAGGCAGTAACATCTACCATGTGTATACATTTTGTGAATGAATGTAAAAAAGTATTATGAATATCATTTATAATTATTTTGAATCTTTCTGGGCCCTCTCTGTCACCATATAACCTATATATGTTTTATATAATAATTTAAGAAGACTGTTTAGACATTTTTAAACTTTCTGTATTGTTGATACTGAATTGTAAAATGTGTGATGTTGACTAAATAAAAAACAAATAAATTAACACTGATCAGTCTTGTTGAGCAGACTGATATTAGTGTATATTCTACAGATAGATAGTGTTTATAATTTGATGCAGATCCAAATAAAAATCCTCTTGTATTCTTTTCTCTCACTTCATTCCTGTTTCTCTCTTTCTACAATCTTCCTTTCATTTTGTCTTTTCGTATACAATTGAGCAAACTAATTTAGAAAATTCATAAAACATTTACATACATTCAGATATGTTTATTTATCCATTGTTGTATTTTTCTTTCACTCCACATCTTTACAACCTTTCATCTCTTCTTCACCACCTTCATCATCTGCTCCTTCCTCCCGTCTCCTTCTCACCGTCTCCTCTCTCTCTCTCTGTCCTCACAGCCCCAGATGGGTTGTTACCTCCGAGGTTGACACATGCAGCCACAGCCAGTCTGAATGTTTCCTGGTCCCCTCCTGCCCACTCCAACGCACCTGGCCCGCTCCACTACAGCCTGCAAATGAGGACATCCCCACAGAGGCCAGTGATAAGGTGAGAGCGAGACCATTGAATGCACAAACACACACACACACACACAAACATACACACTAAACAAGTGGACAAGTTGGCAAAAAGGTCTCCACACTGGTGTGAGACAAAGACAGGTGATGAGCAATAAGACAATGACAGACATGCAACACTCTCAGATACCTATCATGTATATTTTCACCTATAAATGTGAACATACACATGCATTCACATGTACATACAAAGGGGCACATTATACAGTACAGCTGAATATGTCACATCTATATGACAGACCATCAGGAAAACAGAGAGCGAATGAGCCGGAGAGACGGGGTAAGAGTCAGAAAGACAAAAAAATCAGAGACGGGGCCGAGGGAGATGGAAAAAATGTGATAGAATAAAAAAAGAGAGAGAGGGTGTGCATCTGATATGTATTCATTACATGCTTCCTGACAACAAATTGCAATTTAATCCAAGAAGAGGAGGCTCTCATTCTCTGGTAATAAATAAATGACTAGCTACATGTATTATATATCAGACAGCCATGCCCTCCTCCTCCTCTGCTATGGAAATCTCATTGTTCCCTGATTTATTCATTCATTCATCCCTTCTATCTATCCGATGCTAAATGGTCAACGGTCCCTCATTTATGACAATATTCTTTTACTTTGTCCTGGATTCCTTTGTATGATTATAGGATGTGGGATCAGGTGTGACATGAGGATACCATAAAAAGATATGAAAATATTGTGAATGTTGTCAAGATAGTCAATCTTTAGTGATCCTATGAAACCTTTCTTATGACACTTTTATAACCTCAATAAGAAAAAATAAGTTGAATTTAGAAAGAACTTTCCGACAGAGAGCATTTACTATTATTTACTATTAGGAGTAATATGAGATAACTGTTCTGTAACCTTTTATTATTGAACACTTGATAAATGCTTTGTGGTTATTCAGATCTTTGTCACCCTCATTTTCTCCCTCTGACCAAAGTTCCCACACCATCCATCCTGGAATGGTCACTGCATATACGCTAAACAGCTATTTTTGTCCTAAAGGAGTAAAGACACACTTTGGAGTTTCCTTTTAGTCCAAAACTTCCCCCACATGTATATAGAATAACCATATGTACTGTACTATAGAACAATACACCATAAACTGTCAAGATGGATGACATGACGACTCCTCAAAAGTCAAAGCAAATCATCTTGATTGCCCCCATTGGTGGCTGGCTGCAATATAAGTCATAAGCCCGCCTCCTCTGTGTTATCAGATGGGACTTGGACCAATTTTCAAAATCAGAGATTGTTTTTGTCATTTTAGGGAGTTTTGATCATGTTCCAAGTGTTCATTGATCTTGTTTGGTTTAAATCAGTTGTTTGATGCAATAAAAACAGGGTAAAACGTCATGATTGACAGGTGAGACGGACATTAGCGGTACCTTGATACGGCAGCTGCGGTACCACGATCACTGCTGTGGAAACTCTGCCTCCAAATTTTGTCAAAAGCACAAGATGACGGCACCCATATCTGAGATATTTTAACTTAATTTTTGTACGATGGGAGGAGGTGCAGATTTGTCATCCATCTTTATACAGGCTACAGTCAATGGTATATACAGATGGATGAACTCCACATGCTCAGCAACACCAGACACAATGCATGTGGAGTTCTCTCTTAAACACTTTTCAACCAGATCCAAATGTGTGCCAGTAATTGTATTCATGTTTGTGTCCATCCACTCTTAGGCTTATGGAAAACACATCAGAAACCTTTTCCTATCATGTAAAGGGCCTGATTCCGTACACACAGTACCTGTTCCGTGTGGTGGTTTCACACACACACGGCCAGACAGCCGGACCCTGGGCAACCCTACACACTGCAGAGGACAGTAAGTACACATACAGCACTCACACACACAAGTAAAACACACATGTAAAAACTGAGCGTAATCATAACTCACAGATGCATGTGTTTACACTGCAGCTCCAGACGATGCAAAAACACAATCACAAATTATTCTATTGATCATGGACAAACTTGTTATTGTGTTAGAGAAACACTCAGTGCTGCTGTTTCTGCAGACGACTGGTTGGCAGTGGGTGTTTTTATATTGAGTTGTGCTGCCCGGGCGCTCATGTCAGCAGTCCAGCCGAGTTTTGCAAGTGACTGGCTGGCAGGTGTCTGGCAGCAGCTGGTTGCTAGTTGGCCTCTGCCATCAGTTGGCTGTCAGTGCTGCTGAGTCAAAGTTAAACTCAAGGAGTCTGACAAATCTGCTGATAGTACGTGATGATCTAAACAATAGACTCCAACATTAAACATATGGCCTGTGGTGGGGAAAACACAGCCTCTGTCCAAAACTCTTCAATTCCTGAAAGTCACCATGGTTTTATTTTATACAAATTAATTTCTTGGTGTTTATGGAGGTGATCAATGTGACCAAGACAATACGGAAGAGAGACAGCGACAGAAGATATTAAAAATGAGGAAGGTTGGTGGAAACACGGGCACAAGCAACGTCGGGTGAAACGGTGACAGAGATTAGCATACTGTAAGGTGTGTGTGTCTGTGTGTGAGTGACCTAGCCAGTGTCATTGTGGGCTAATTGCTGTAATAGAATCATATTAGCCACTAGAACAGCCTCCTCAGTGCAAAGTTATAAATTAATTAGCACCACGCTATTATCACATACATTATCATTAAGCAGCTGAGATTTGCATACACTGGATACATCCGCATGTACACACTCAGAGATGTGTACGTACACATGTATGCGCGGCGTACGTATAAATACACATTCACATGAACACAAGTGCGGGAACACACACTGATAGAGGCACACACACACACACACACACACACACACACACACACACACACACACACACACACACACACACACACACACACACACACATCTGCATTTAGGATGCATTAAATTATGGCCCTGTGTTTTTCTCTTTGCTATGCAGAATTGAATACCCTCTAGCGCACACACACACTTGAAAGACACACACACACACACTTTTAAATGGCCTGAGCTTTTTCTTTCACACATTTCGCCCCGGAACGCAACAAGTAAAGATAATGTCAATGTCTCTTTCTCTTTCTCTCTCTCTTGCTCTCACTCGCTCTCTCTTTCTCCTTCTCTCTATCTCTCTCTCTGTGTATGTGTGGACCTGTAATAGATGTGACCATTTGATCAAAGTCTGCCCCATCGTTCAAACCACCATACCTCTCTTTTCCCTCTCTCCACCTCTCTGACTCACACACACAGCGAGAACATGTGTCATGCACACACACCACCTTGTCCTCCTTATCAATCACACACCTCCTTATGCTCACAAACACAGCCATGAAGTTTCATGCAGACAAGCTCACACCCCAAAGCACAGGGAGAAAATGTGATGGACTAAGTTCAGGAAGAAGAAAAACATGCACAGGCGGATTCTCTCTTTTTTAAGAGAAACAAGACCCGGCATCATCTGACTATACTTAATGATTGGTTTTGCTTTATTAAATTCTAAAAGGACAAGAAGGATGGTACTTAACATGCACCCTACTGACACAGAGGCAATTCAGCCATAGATAGAATGAAAATAATATTGTTCATGTGCTGTTCACAGTTCATGTTCATATCTAATTTCACAGTTGAATTGTAACATCCAATCATGGACATACATGATTGTTTAAACATGAAAATGTCCAATCATTTTGAAGTATGCATTGAAAAAATCTTTTACCATATTAATAGAATACATGATAGCTATGGGATCTTGCACTAAGAAGGGATTTAAACCCATGGTGGGAGGAAGCCTAATGTAGCCAGATTTGGATTGTCTGAACACTGATGTGTAATTTGTCTGCATAAACCCGTCCTCTTGTCATTTTGGCATTGACGGGAAAAGGCTGCATTTTCCGCCTAATCTCTTTTTCTGCACTCTACAAAAAATGACAACCAACGCAAGCCCTTCATATTTCAGTCAGTATCATTATCATGTACAGTGACGCTGACAGTTGTGATAACATTGTTGTTACATTAGTTTAGGGAACATTCATATGTAAAAACAGTCATCAACATAAGTGCAAAAAAATTGAGCTTGGCACAAAAAAAACTAAACATTCATGCATATAAACTCCCTCATACATTCTTATATATGCTCAAGTGACATGTACAGTAGATCTCAATGTACATGATCATTTTTTATAGTGTTATGGTCCTTTGGATTTTACCTCAAGTCTTTGCAGGATTTTCACTTTACTATACTGTGTGTTAACATGAACCTCTATTAACAATATGGTTCCAAGTATATGTGCTCTTTTATTACTTTACATCACTTCTTCTGTCTTTTGCTTCTTCTCATACCTCTCTCCTTCTCATTCTTTCTATTACTTTCTCCTTCATTCCTGTATTTTTGAATTTGAACACAGAATGGCTTTCACCTCTTCTATTTGACAGATGAGGCTTGTGAGTATTTCAAGTAAAAAGGGAGAGAAAAGAAGACAAGAAATGGAGAGAATGTGCAAAGAAAGACAAATGTAGAGAGCAAAAAAAAGGTAAAATGAGGAATTGGGGGGGGGGGGAATGAGAGGGCTAATGACAGAACAGAGAAAAAGAGACCCGCGCTTCCTCCTTTCCTTTTTATCATTCCATTAAAGTTTTATATCCATCTTTTTAATGTAATTTGGTGCCTATGAATTCCTGCCGCTGAAGAACAGACAGACAGCTCCTGTGAACATAAACTCTAGTCGTGTTGGACAGCTCCCTTTCCTCTGTCTACTCCCATGTTCACACCAGCTAAGTGATCTAAGGGTGTGTGTGTGTGTGTGTGTGTGTGTGTGTGTGTGTGTGTGTGTGTGTGTGTGTGTGTGTGTGTGTGTGTGTGTGTGTGTGTGTGTGTGTGTGTGTGTGTGTGTGTGTGTGTGTGTGTGTGCGTGCGCGCGCGCGCGCGAGGAAAGTGCATGTATGTGTGTTTTAGTGTTATACAGAGTACGAAGGAATACAGCACTGTTTTGACAAAATGATCTGAGCAGAGCTGTGCATGTGTGTGTGTGTGTGTGTGTGTCTGCATGTGTGTTTGAGAGAGACAGAGAGAGAGCATTGAAAAATGATGTTTAACTAAATTGAAATTAAAGCAGAGTGTGAGAGAGAAGAGGGAAAAGGAAAGAAAGCAGAAAATGGGACAGAAATGAGGTTGGAAGTAATGACAGAACACAAAGAATTCATGTTATTTAATGAATGAGTGACTGCATTAATAAAATAATACTTCACCTTATTCCCTAGTATTCTGTTCACTTAGCTCTCCCAGGGAAGCGATGAAGTAAAGTGAGCATAATCCCATTGTTGTTTTGCATATCAAGAGATAACTTGAATATATTATGTACTTTGATTTATACTCTTTACCTGAACATGTATTTACACATTGACTTATGATTTTTGGGGGTTAAATATAGTGAAAAATATTGCTTTGTTATATTTTTAATATTTCTTTGATAAAAGAAAGTCATCATTTCCCACAGATTTGGATAATTTGACACACCAAAATATTTCCACATTATAATTAAAAAGCCCTTTTTCACTTTGAAACTTTTTGTTTGCACTCTCTGATGCGTGGTGCATCAGAAGGTTACGTAGATTTAAATAAATCACTTCAAATAGTCAGTGTCTGAGAGGGATATTGAAACATTTTGAATGATTGACATTTCAAAGGGTATCCTGATGGTCATAGTTACTTAAAGGCTAATGCGCATCTCACATACTCATGATGTTATGGATACAAATCAAGTTCATGACCTTGGCCATACATCATCCTCTTTTTAGTTGCTTCTCTGGTGTCTTCTGTCGCGGCAATGACATTAAGTCATCCGTAGAAAAAGTAAAGATACCAAATGCAATGTAAATTCTCACCGTATTGCTTGTCACGTTTTGACACCGTGTCATAAGCATCTTGATAACAGTAAAGCTCAGCGTTTGTCCTCATTATGACTCTTAGGAGCCTCGGCTCACCTTCAAAAGCATCGTCACCCTCACACACACACATACACACACACACAAACACACTTTCACACACAAGACCCTGTGCAAGTCTAAAATAATACCCTTCCTCTTCTCTTCACGTGGCTACACACAGATTTACACGCTTAAATATACACAGATGGACCCTGATCTACACGCACATACACATGCATATGCACAGGACGCTGTCTAACATGTATACACCCACAAGTACACATGCATATGCACAAACACACACTCCTTCCTTCCTCCCCCTTTCCCAGCCCTTGTCAGTTGATTGTGTTATTACTATGCTAACCAAATCCTTATAAATGTGATTTAAAGCTTGGTGGCCTTGCACTCCTGTTTGAGCCTTCTGCTACTGTGTTTTACTGGCGCGAGGAGGAGTGAGGGTGGGAGGTGCGGGGGGACGGATGAAGGGAGAGCGGGGGAAAAAAGAGGGCAAGGCGTCGGGGAATAAAGAGGTGGGAGAGGCAAAAGGTAGTGGGAGACAAGGGAAAAGGTGCACACTTAAAAGAGGGAGGATGAGAGACAGAAAAATAGAAGAGGGATGGATAGATAAGGAGTCAGGAAACCAGAGAGGGAATAGTTGGTACACGTTCCCTCAACGCTCGTTCCCTCCTGTCCAGAGAGCAGTAAAGCGTCAGTAAAATAAAAAAAAGGAAAAAAGCATCACCTGCATCTTAAATGAAAATTTCAATTGAAAAACTTAACAGCCCTTCAAATTGCAGAATTTTACACGCGCCAGTAAAGCCTAAATAACACTCAACACTTAGAGGGAGAGAGGGGGGATGGGGGAAGGGAGGAGAGGGGGAATGGGGGGGGGGGGTATTTTGGTTGGTTGCTTGGGGCTGGATCAAGGTGACTGGATTGTGTTTGGTAGTGAAATGATTTGCAGTTTAGGACTTTCTATCTGTCTAGCGTCTCTGTGTGTCTGGTCACCATGTCTTTCTGTTCCAACAACAGACAGGACAAAGGAAGACAGGAGAGAATATTGTCAGATAGACAGAAGGATGCAGAATGTCTAATTAGACAAACGTGTAGACCGACTCCCCCACCCTCCGCAAAGATGAATGAGTACGCAGCGAGGCGCGGAGCGTGGCCGGCAGACATACACGGAGACAGACAGGGAGACGGGCTCCTTGGTTATTCGTAGGGTTCAGTGGACCTTTGGTGGTAATTGAATCAGTGTGAGTGCTGAGTAGAGCTAGCATAAAAACCTGTTAACCCAAAAGGTCAACTCTCTGCATTGTTTATTTAGCAGGGAGCCCGCAGAGAGAGGGGGAGAAAGGGAGAGAGAGACCGTGACACAATGCACAAAAAAGAGAGAGGGTGAGCGGAAAGAAGGAAAGGTGGTGGGGAAGAGGGAAGGAAGGGGTCAGAGAAAGAGAAGAAGAGAGAAAGAGGAGGAGGAAAACAGACAGAGGGAATGATGAGTTGGTGGTGGCACCATTTTTGATCTGTAAAGTCAACCAAGCTTTACATCATCGTTTTACATTGCTGTTTATTTGTGTGGGAGATGGGAAATTGTGTGTGTGTGTGTGTGTGTATTTACTTCTCTGTCCTATTTTAAATGTGCCTATACCTTTATAATATATTATCCATATCCTTTTGCTCACATGGTCACTATGATTTTAAGAAATGGGTTGAAGACATACAGGGCATCACAAATACAGTGTCAGGCAAAGAGGCAAACCTTTAACACAATGATGACATCCTGGGACAAACACTGAAGAGCAGTCGCCTCTCAATTTAACAAGAGACATAATATTTATAAAATATGCCGTGCCACACCACCGATCTCTGAAGTTATGATTTGATGTCTTGTATAAAATGAACGTATCTGTAGCATGTTGAATTTCATCCATCTTGGATCCCATTGGCTATCATCTAATGACAAATAAGCCTTTGGGGGCAACGGCCAATATTTTGGGGCTTCCTGTGTAGACAGTGGATTCTGGGCCAAGACTGTTTTCTGCTGGCTGCACAATGTTTACACTCTGACTAGTTCCTCTTAACACATGAGTCATGAGTTTTGGCTAATCTGTATTAACAGCTATCTATTCGGTCAATGTGATCCTCCACGTCTCATCTCAATACGAACTGTGTATCTGCAGGCAATCAAAGCCTGCTCAAACGCTTTTGGTCAAACCCGAAACAGAAACTAGATCTTGCCCCTCACCCACAGATTCTGCATATTCACATAGACAATATGTTTATGGAGATTACAATTTAATTTTCAGCATCATTGTATCACATTAACTCACATTGTGTTGAATCAGATCATGATGAATCGTTGCATCATAATAGGGTTGAATCATATCATACCACTGCAGTAGATACTTCACATGCATCTTCAATGTTTTGGTTTGTGAGCAATGTGTCACGATATGTATCCCATCGGCCTCAGTGATGGAGATTCTCATCCCTGCTACTAGTAAACTGTTATCTCATGTGCATGCTCACTGACACATATACATCCTTACACACTTTATATCTCATTGAGTCATGCACGCGTACTCTCTTCCTGTCTCTTCCTTGCACACACACACGCTGCCATCTGGGAAAGCCGTTAGCGGTTAGCGGTAGCACTTAGCGACGCAGCACGCTCCCTCAGTCCGCTCAGTCACCTTGATCTGCTTGCCCTTCACACAGCACCATTACTGCTATACTGCATCACTGTTGGTGTGGGTGTGTGAGTGTGCATTGGAAGAAATGTGTGTGTATGTATACGGACATGCATCTGTGTGTGTGTCCATTACAGAGCAGTACAGTGGGATGTAAATGGCAGGGGAGGCAGGGGGGGGCATTACCTTCAAATGAGCTTCCGTGTAGTGAAATATCCCTCTGACGAGTCCTCTGCAGGTTCGTATCTTTGCATGAACATGTGGAAGTCATGTGACATGCGTGTGCCTGTGGCCTTCTGATGTTCATCTCTGTCTCCCTGCATACTTCTCTTACCAGTGAGGATCATTTTTGTTCTGGACATAAGAAGTTAAGACATTTACAGGCAATCAAACTAGTAATGAACATGAAAACACAGTGGACCCAAGTTCAAATCTACAAGCTCTCGGCTCATGTTTTAAACAAAGACATGTTGCAAATGTATTAGGGCCACATAAAGGGGAAAAAACTGATTTCGAGCATAAAGTTGTAATATTATGAGAAAAAAGTTTGTTGTGAGAATGAAGGCAACGTGTCATTTTACAGGGGAAGTATCAGAGGATCATACAGTTGCATGTGTAAAAATGAGGAATGTTGAGCATCTTGTTAGGTTATACTTTAGTATAGGTATCACAAGAAACAATGACATTTTACCTTGCTGCCTATTTCGCTGCCTATTTATTAAACAGGAACAGTTTTTTTTTCTTTATTTTCTTATTAAGATTTGTTTACTCATAATATTAAAACCTTCTTCTCAATTACGACTGAATTCTTGTAATATCACAACTTAATTCTCGATAAATTACAATTTTATTCATGCAATCTCCAAATGTAGCTTTTTCTTTTTATGGCCCGAATACTCCATAGTACCTGTCATATGTAATGTTAAGCGGTTTTTTTTTGTTGTTTTTTAGCTTAAGATTTTAATCAAACCCATATTCTCGAAAGTAAAGTTTATCTTTTAGATATATCTTGGCAATTACTAAAATCTATGGTCACATGAATGTCTGTGCACATTGGCCAAAGCCAGCGATGTTAAGTTCCCAGCAGCCCAGTGTGGCCGACACATCACCTCCTGAATTTGCGGCTGAAAAGAGGAGCAGCCTCTCATTCAAACAGTCACAAGTGCTGCATAAATCCATAAATACAATCTTGGGTTGCTCGGGGAGAAATTGAGAGAGAAAGAGCCTTCCCGTGTTAATCCCTTGCATAGGGATGGCAAAATCACTCTTTGTCCTTCTGATGTCATTCTTGATGTTACTTGTCAAATAATTCTTGAGAACAAATCCCCTCACCTCACTTTTTTATTTCTCATTCTTTTTATAAGCGCACACACACACACACACACACACACACACAAAGAGTATGTTTATCTTTTGTTTTATTTCTCCTCCTCTCCCCGTTTCTTCATCTCTTCATCATCCTCCTCTTCTGCAGGTCCAGGACCAGTCGACAGCCCAACGGTGTCAGGCTTTCATCCTCGAAGTGTAACAGTTACCTGGGTTCCTCCTTTGCAACCAAATGGCATTATCACCAATTATACCCTCCATCTTTGGCCCAGCTTTGTCTCTTCTTTAGATTTCAATCCCAGTTCCATTTCCAGAACAACTGTCAACTCCAGCTTGAGTCCAACATCTGGCCTGTTGTCCAGTACTGAGGGTGCTAACGTCAACTCAGTTAAAAGCCTCAGGCCAACATCCAGCCTAACCTCCTCTGACTCAAACCACATCTCCATGTCCACTTTCAACACGGGCATTAATGGCAGCTCAAGCCCAATCCAAGGCACTAAACCCAGACCTGTCCCTAAGCCCTCCTCTAGCCTGATGCCTGTTTCTGCAGAAGACAGCCATATCAAGTCTTCTCCTGTAAGCAATACAAGCCAAGCCACTGAATCCAGGACCACCAGTGTGATCCAAAGACACAGCCCTTTACTGCAAAGCCCAGACTACAATGCCACCAGCTCTAATACTGAAAGTCTTACAACACAAGACCCCTCCCACAGCCCCATCTCCAGTTCCTTAAGTGGAGTCGCAGATTTAAGATCATTCCCTCTTTCAGTCACTATTCCAGGGAACACCACCAGCTTCACTCTCCGCGATCTACTGCCATACCACACCTACAGCCTTCAGGTACTTTCTAGTGAAGTTGTAGATTATTGCTTTATGATGGCCAGTTGCAGTTACTGGTCTTTACTAAGCCTGCTCTTGAGAATAAATGCCTAGTTACAACAAGACCCGTTGGTGCAACAGGCCCCAGAAATTTCTCTGCTATAATTACAATTCTGACATTTAAATGTATTGCATTGTGATATTACAGAAGTATTCTCTAATATCTAGGTGGAAGCCTGCACCAGTGTGGGATGTTCAGTGTCTGGGATGTCTCAACATTTCCGTACCCTCCCAGCTCCCCCTGAAGGAGTTCCTGCGCCTCACCTTTACTCTGACACCCCAACCTCTGTTCTCTTGTCCTGGGGTTCACCAGAGCGGAGCAATGGACCATTGGATCGGTGAGAGATGGTCAAATGTATTTCATATTCTTCATATTTGAAATCAAGTGTTTCATTTCCACTCTATTGTGTTGGGGTTAGGTGGCTGATTGAGCGTAGAGTCACTGGGACTCAACAAATCTCCACAGTGGGCCACCTCCCACCGGAGTCTCCTCCTCTCTCCTTCCTGGACTCTTCATCAGCTCTTAGTCCCTGGACTAGCTACCAGTATCGACTTGTGCTATATAACCAGGCTGGGAACACCACAGGTAAATCTGTGAAATTAAATTAATATGACCCAGATGTGAGTAATGGAAGTTAAAGATGAATGCTTCCACCCCTTGTTTCACAATAGGATCTTTAAATGTTTTCATACTTGCAGGACCCTGGGTCAGCATCACTACCAGACCTTCGCGGCCCGCTGGTCTGAGTCCACCAAGGGTGAAGGTCTTGGGACCAGAGTCATTTCAAGTGAGGCATACTTTTTAGCTACCTTTTTTAAAGTTTGACTAAAATCACATTGGCTTGGTTTGGTAGAGCTAATACTAACCAACCCTGCCACACTGCTATTAAGAGTTAATTGTAATGCCTCATATAATATAAATTATAGAAGGTCTCTGTATCCGTGAATAAGTTTGAGCTTTATAATGTGTTTAAGTTTCTTTAAACAGAGAAAAATACGCAAAAAATGCAGTGCGACGTCAGTGAGGATCTCTTCAGTCACCCTGGGTTTGACAGAATTGGAGAGTAGAAAAGACAAAGCAATGTCAAACTGATTCTTCTGTCTTTCTCTTTTGGGATTTAATGAGAAAGAAAAACACTCAACTCAAGGTCCCCTTCAGAAAATGGGCGGGGCTGTGACCCTGTCTGAGGCAGCTTCCTTCCTGTCGGCCATTTTGAAGGAGGGGCCAGAGTTAAGTTCCAGTGCTGGCTAATCCCACATCAAGCCCCTGAAACAATATTGTATGCATATCTACACACACACACACAGACACACACATTCACAGGCCTGCACTTATGCTAACTGCAGAAAAATGCTAATGCCTGTCATCATTTAAGAACTGCCCCTGTCATCTCTGCAGCAGCACAGCTTTAGGGGTCATGGGTCCAAGAAGCAAAGTGTTCCTTCCTGGTTGTTGCTAATTGGACAGACAGACAGGCCGCTTCCTGGTTACCAGTTGACCTTGACAACACAGAGAGGATTTTGAGTATCCCCCTTCATCCTCAAAATGGTCCATTTTCTCCTCATTGTGGCATAAATCTAATTCCATTATCCAGTTTGTATTTTATTTTCCATTAGCTTGTTTTGTTCTTTTTTAAATAGAATCAGCACGTTGATTGTTGCATAACTGTGTTGTAAGAAGAGCCATGAAATTAAGCAAAATGACATCATAGATACAAAATAGAATTCTGCACAGAGGCTGAGTACAAAAACTTTTAAAAAAAAGACAAAGCCAATGCTTGTTCCACCATTGTTGAGAGTTCTTTCTCGTGTCTTATAGTTGTCTTACTTAAACTATTGGCAACACTCCCCCATGATCTCCTCTAGTACTGCTCCGTTTGAGAAGACGTGCACAGAAACAGACAAAATGAACACAGAATAGGGACAGAAGGCTCCGTCAGTTCCGGTATACCTGTACATATCTAACATTCAGCATTAATTGAGTCTTCATCTTTGTTAGTTTCTGATTCCCAGCTAGAAGTGATTAGCTTCTCATTCTGAGAGGTATTTCTGCAGAGATAGTTGGGATTTGCAGGTCATCAGTTAGTTATGCTGAAGGCCTATTGAAGAGAATTGAACTATTATTGTAATTTGGTCCCGACAAGATTTGTGATATGCCCCATAGTTTATTTTAATTACAAGACAAATCCAAGGGAACATTTTTTAACTTAATCCCAAATCCAGAGAGTTTGTTTGCAGTATGTATAAGATATAAATTTAACTTAAAATGAAAGCAATCACGTTGATGCATGTTCAACCAAATTGTAAAACTGTACTGTCAGCTACAGTGGTTGGCACCTTCTCTGTACCTTGGAGTTTTATCTCAGTATAATAACATGGATGCGCAAAAACACACACACACACACACACACATATTCTCTTTCACTCTTAACTTTATCATCTGTCTCTCACTCATATACACATATACAAACACACACACACACTTGCAGTGTGCTAGCCTTAGCCCCAGTGCACCGTGTCAGTCCTGGGTCTCCACTGTCTTCACCATCTACAGATTACATCAGGCTATTCAATCTGTAAATGACTTCCACCACAAAGAACACCCAACACGCACTTTGGGAAATGAGCTACCTAACTCAACATGACCCTGCCCATATGTGTGTGTGTGTGTGTGTGTGTGTGTTTGTCCCGTGTCACCTCTCAGTGTCACTTGTAAAATGAATATCAAGGTTGCATGAGGAATAATTATTCTTGATGTTCATTCATAATAGTCTCATCAACATTGACCACTTAATAACCTAAACACTTCTTCTCAGCAAGCTCTTAAGTGATCACTTAATGTACATGATCGTTTGTGTTTATATGTGTGTTAGAGCAGACAAAAAAACACAGGTGTGTATCTGTTTATTAAGTTTTAGAATTTGCGTATACTAGGCGTAGGTTTGTGTTTGTGTGTGGATGCAGAAATAAAACCTTTATTTTATACATAGCTCTAATTCAAATATGTAGGTGTGTGTGTGTGTGTGTGTGTGTGTGTGTGTGTTTCTCTGTGTGTGTCCCAGTTACCTTCATCTTCACTCTGAAATGCTGACAGACTGAACTGTTTCCAAATCAGATGCAGTGCTCAACAACAGCAAGCTTTTGTTTTTGCATGCAGCAATTCCATTACCAGCTGCTTTCATTATTTTACCATGGTGTTTGTGCACATGCACGTGTTTTTGTGTGTGTTTGCGGGCGCATGCGTTTGTGTCCTGTTTTAAAAGGAATCTTCTGCTCAAGTCAAAGTCTGGTTATCTTTTTCCGGAAAGGAATTGAACACACACACGCACACACACGTTTGTACTTCTATCTTAGTGAGGACACTCATTGACATAATGCATTCCCTAGCCCCTAACCTAAACCATCACAACTAAATGCCTAACCCTAATTCTAATCCTAACCCTAAAACCAAGTTCTAACCCCCAAACAGTCCATTAAAGGTGGGTCAGAAAGTGAGGACTGGCCAAAATGTCCTTACTTTCCAAAAATGTCCTCACTCCATAGGTTGTAGGCTCAAAGTAGTCCTCACAAGGATAGCTGTACAAGAGCTCACACATACACACAAACACACCTCAGCCAACCGATGGGATAACTTATCTTGGATAATTGTTATAAAGGAATAATTGAACCAAGCTTTAATTTTTTTTTCTAATCTTTATTTTTTATGCTGTATTTCAAATGAACAAATTGGAACTTAAATCTAACACACTTATTTTCCAGGTCACATGGTCGCCTCCTCTCATTCCTAATGGAGAAATTCGTGGTTATGAGATCCGCCTCCCAGAACCCCGTATATTCCATGACAGCAGCAACACATCTGAGCTCAGCGTCACAGTAACAGACCTTATTCCCTACAAAAACTACAGTATTACTGTGTTGGCGTGTTCAGAGGGAGATGGACATGTTGGAGGATGTACAGAGAGCCTGACTACTTCAGCCACCACACTGGCCACAAGCCCTCAAGGTCTTGCACCACTGTCAGTTGTGGCAGTCAGTGAGTCGTTCCTCGCCATTTCCTGGCAACCACCAAGCAGGCCCAATGGACCCAACATCAGGTAAAACTGATATTATAATGTATTTCTAACCTAAGAGGACACATTTAGATTGTATGAGTATTAGGCAGCTGAACTTAGATTCCTAATTGCTGCTCAATCTTAGCCGAGCAATGATGGAGGAAGTACTCATGTTAAACATTAGTAAACATTATACTTAAGTAAAAGAACTACATCAACTTTTACATTTGAGTAAAAGTAAGTCAGTACTTGCTTTTAAATGTAAGTAATAAACCCTTTATGAGTATTCCCTTAATGCAACTGTCTACTACATCATGGCCACGGAGGTGGGGTTAACGTTACCTGCCCGCTCTGATTGGAACAAAGGAATGAATGTAAAAATGCATTGGAGTAGAATGTTTGCTGATATATGTGGTGGAGTAAAAGTGAAAAGTACCTGAAGCTGCTTAATTACAACAAAGATACATGAAGGATATACTCAAGTACAGTAACAAAGTAAATGTACTTTATTAAGTGACACAGTAGTGTAAATCACTGCTATTGATTTTCCATAACTGCATTAAATTATTTTATTGTGTTGTCAAATTATTTGAACAATGTTCTTTTTCTCTGTTAATTGCAAAACCTGTCAATAACTGTTGAGGAAAATTGTTTTGCCTTTGCTCATCCGCCAGTCTATTGTCTGAACTTGTGTGCACACAAAGAAAGAACATAATGTACACAGAGTAGGGATGAAAAGTGTATGCATATGTAGAAATACCTTTATTATCCAGATAAACACTCAATTATCATCACAAAATGTATATTGTATGTAGATAAGATTTACCTGTCAACGGCACTTATTTCAACTGGAATCACTCAGGTTTCCTACTGTGGATCAGCATTTTTCAATTTTCAATTTCAAATGCACAAGGTAACTGGAATGTAACCAAGAGAAGGAAAAGAGAGATTATCCATCATCCAAAATCTATTGCTAATCATGAAGATCCAATATGTATGAAGCTCAGTCTGCATTACCAACGTCACTTTACATACTCTTTAATCATTGGCTATAGCCTTCAGTTAGAGACCAGACAGCTCAGACTGTAGTTTACAACATGTTAATATTAAGAGACACACTGGAGATGTTCAATTGCTGCTGAAAAAACGTAGAAAAATAGATAGGAACACGTTAACAAGCTGCTAACATGAATTCCCTGGTAATGAGCTAAGTGCTGTGCATTTTTAATCACTGTTTTCTCGCTCCCGATGCTCATCCCGGTCCGTTTTGTTCCGTCCTGTTCTACTCTGTCGGCGATTAGGCCTAAAATAAAGGTCCATTTTCCTGGCAGACGATTAAAATGCATGAGCCCGTCTCTCTGTTCTGCTCTGCTCAGCTCTGTGTGTTTGTCTAAGTGGGTTGGTTAAAAAGGCAGCATTAAGCCCTTCTCTTCTGATTACAGCAAAAATTAGCATCACTGTGGGGAGAGGAAAACACAAACCCTGCAGAAAAAAAACAACAGAGGGAGGGGTGCAGGGAGGGAGGGGTGAGATACAGTGAGCGCAAAAGAATAGAGATGATGAAAAACAGCAGAAGAGGAGGAAATGAGTGATAAGCAGAAGTCAGTTGTGTGTCTGTGTGCTCATATTGGTGCATTTCTGTACATGTGTTGTGTGTTAATGCATTCCTAAACACCACATGTGCGCGTGTGTTCTTTTATTCAAAACTCCCCTTCAGATACAAGTTGCTCAGACGTAAAACCCACCAGCCCCTGGCCATTGCCGGGGTCCCTGCAGTAACAACCGAGTCCCCTCCCCCTGCTGAAGATCTCCATCACTGGCTCCATGTTTACTCCGGCACCAAATTGTTCTACCAAGATAAAGGCCTAAGCAGGTGAGATTACTGAAATGAGCTCTAGAGCAAACGCCGCCGCCGCAGCAGACCGTGTGTGCAGAGCTGATCGGCGAGCTGCCGCTGATGCCGATCTTTTAATACCGCTCAAAGATACATTAAGCAAATATCCCAAAGAATTAAATTGTTTTTCACACAGCGTCCCCTAATCTCAGTTTGGCACTTGGTGGAAGCTGATTTTTTTCCTCCTCCTCTCTATGCTTGCTAAACGGCTCTGGGTGTACTCTTTTCACGGTTGTGTCTCTACTGGGCTTTAGTCAAGTAGTAAACTGACAATAGTCTGAACGTGTCAGCACTTTTCACTTGTTTGTTTTTCTTTATCATTGATGTCTAAGAAATAATTATATGAGAAAATAATTAGTTTAAAGATATAATATGTAATAATTCTTCATTGAAATGTCTAAAATTTACCAGACCTATGTAATATATTTTGTTGACTTAAATAATCCAAAATGTTTTCAACAATGTTCAAACCCTGAGAAATCCACAGTTTAGTTCTGTTAGCCCGTTCGACAGTTGGCTGGGTGTTCCTTCCACTGTTTGTATTGGTCACTTTTAGTGGATCATACTAAAAACTTTATACATTACCATATCAGTGAACATTTGTGCCTTTTCATTGGCAATTGTGGTGAAGACAACAATTCCCATGATCCTACGCTGCGTCACAACATCCTCAAACTGGGTTTTTTTGTTATTGTTTTGATTAAGAGAAACCAGAGGCCTGTAGTACGAAACGAGTTCAACGTACCCAGGATATCTTTCCAATATCTGGGTGAACTTAACCGCAATCTTGTTAAGCGGTCACATGAAGCTGGTTATCAACTTGTTAAGTCAACACAGTTTTGAGTTCTGAGCATGTTCACATGAAAGATGCGGCTGACTTGGCATTACACTGAGTTACGGCTGTCACATGGTAAATCTCCTGTTACCCAAAAAAAATATTTTATGGCTAAACCAATAGGGAAGGATAAAAGCCTATTAAAGTATGTCTTATTATACCACCGCTAACAAACCCAGTACATCAATATCAGTAACTCCCACAAGTATAGAAACGTCGGGTGATGCAGACAGTCTGTGGCACTGTGAGCACATTGCTCCCACTTGTCAGGATGTTCGGCTCCAGCAGCTGACAAAGGTTTATCATTCCTTCTGATGAGGATCTATATCTTTCATTAAGATACTGAATAGGTAAAAGGATTTTGTCGTTCTCTGAAGACCCTTCTTCTCTTCAGAGACTCTAACAATCCACACCCAGCTCAACTGGAAGGCTGATGTCATGTTTCAGAGGAATGGATTGGTCAGTGCAGTGGACGGTGCTTTTATACGGGTTGATCTCTTATCTCCAACTAAACCTCCAGAGCAGGTTAGCTGCCAACATAAGGGGCGATCAATGGGTTACAGTGTCAGTCAGTACTTGCAGAGGAGTTTGTGCTATGCAGTACAGTTTATAAATTTTTCTTACAGAAATATTATATCTCAACAGATTCACACGTTACGAGTACCAGCTAGTGGTCCACAATGATGTGGGCTTCTCCTCAGGAGAGGTTGTTACCGCAGTGACCATGGCGGGGGTTCCCCTCCACCCTCCATCTCTGTCGGCTCATGCTATCAATCACACCGCAGTACAGGTCGACTGGACACAACCCTGTAAGATTACCCTCTGTCTTAAACACACACACTCAAACACACAGACACGCACACATGCACTCAGTCTTTTCCCATCACAGGTTTTATTCATAAAGGTTTGAAGATCAAACTGTCTTTCACAAGGACAAAAGAGTAAACACAGACACATTAGATGCACACACAAACATATTCTCATGACATGTTCTGTGAAGATGTTTTTGTCACCTGACAATTATCAAAAAGAGACTCAAAGTGATTTTATTTTGAACTCACTCTTTCTCCCTCTGTCTTCATGTCTTTTCTCAGCTCTGCAGGACCTGCAGGGAGCGGTGGAGTCATATTTTCTCACAGTAGAGTCTCCACAGTCATGTCAAATCTTGGCTTTACCCCCTGAGATCAGCTCCACAGTGATAAGTGACCTTTGGCCCAGCAGCACGTATCTGGTGTCTTTACAGGTGTCCAACGGAGCACATAACACAACAAGGGCAATAACTAATGTCACCACAGAAGATGGAGGTATGTGTACGTTTGTGGGATTTTTTTCTTGGCAAAAAAGATTGATTTAAAAAATGTTTTTAAAGCTTGCATCCGTACTTTGTAGATGTGTGAGTGAGGGTGTGTGTACATAGTGTTAAGTACAGTGCATAAATTCAATACATCTAAGAGAGGTGCCTGTGTTAATGTGCATTTCCCTGTGTCTCTGTGCCTCACAGGAGATGTTAAACACATCATGTAGAGAGGCATGAAATCAATACAAAGTGTGTGTGAGGCAGATTTAAGGTGTGGCAAAATTCTCATTGGCACCGCATGTTGTGTTCTACCTGCCGAAGAAGACGACAAACATGGCTGTAATTACCGGACTTTACCATGCAATTTTTACATAAATAAAAGCCTATGTAATATAAATAAATAAAATAAGAAAAATCTTTCACCAAAAAAACCCCAAAACATGAAATTATCAAGAGCTTATAGTAATAAGAACAATGCCAGTCTTGATGTGCAGTAAACAGAAACCACAGAATTTAAACATTACGTCCTACTCCCTGCATACTGCACCACCCCTCACCTGAACGCTTCTGAGATTTTTCAGTTGTGAGCACGAATAACTGGAGAATCTCCTGCTGTTTTGTTGCTATGTGAAAGGGAAACTGTCTGAACCTCAATGTGCCGACGTTCTGCTGAGTTCATGTCTGAAAAGCAGCTCGTCACAGTTTTAGCTGTTTCTAAATAAAAGACTGGGCGTCGATTAGGAAGTACAATCAGCAGCTTTAAAGTATATCGCTTCTTAGATCTACGAGTAGTTATGCACTGGCTGTCATAACTGTCATCAGGCGTCGTCTTTCCGTTTCATCTTCATCTCTCCGACCAGTGTCTCAGCACTCAAGGGTTTATCTTTCACATCACTGTGTATTGTTATGTCAGAGGCCTCTCAGTGTGGCTGTTGTTTTCTGTATCAGACCTTCTCTCTGCCCACCCTCCCATCCAGTCCAGTTCCTCCTCTGTCTCAGTATAATCATATGTCAGAGGCCTCTCTCTTTCTCTCTAATCTGAGCAGTATAATAAAAAGTGCATTAAAAACATTAGAAAATCATTAGGTGCTAAAGGCAAAGTACGGCTCGTTTAACTGAGAGGGCTCTGGAGGTAATTTCATTATTTTACAGCTATAAGACTGCACACTCACACACACACACACACACCAAGGCCAAATATATTTTAACTTCTGCAGCTCAACCCTACCAACCATCCTAACATGGCCTGCAATCTATAGGGCAATGCTAACACATCAGGCCTAATTGGCAAGAAAAATGTGTGTGTGTGTGTGTGTGTGTGTGAGTGTGAGAGAGGGGCTCAGTGTGCAGTATTGCGTTGATAATGCCATCCTGCAGTAAATGAAATGTAGAGCAGTAGGTTGGGTTTAGGTAAGTGCATTGGCAGCAAATGAATTGGGTTAACTTCTCTTAGCTGAGTGCATTCTCACTTAGAATAACAGATGGAGCCTGTGCGATCTCCACTACCATGTTCACTCTACGTCTGTTTGCTTCTCTTCCTCACTGCTTGGTTCCATGATCATTTGAATTTTACAGTTAACATGAACAATACTCTCTGTTCTTTCTACCTCGCTTTGTCATTTAGTTTGATTCCTTCTCTCTATATTTTCCTTCACAGATTAACTTTGTCCTCTATTTTCTGGTGTCCTTCACTGTCTCTGTAATTCACCACCACTGTTTTACCTCCAACTCATTTCCTATAGGTTACCTCACTATATTATCACGATAGCAGTTCCAGTTTAGTATCATCTGTGGATGAAGAGAATTTCAGTCAGGGAATTAAAGGAATTAGACTGAAGGGACAGTGAAAGACAGAGAGGAGTTAATATCACAACCCAGACAGGTAAAGACTGTCTCACAGAAAGATTCACTGTTAACTATGAGATGGAATATTGTGGTAAATTGAAGAAAAGAAATTCAAACATTTCAAGAATGAACTCGTAATATTACGAGGATACAGTCATTATTTTACAAGAAAAAATGTCAACATTACGAAAGTAAAGTTGGAATATTGTCGTCATGTTACTTAATAAAATCATAATATTATGAGAATAAAATCGTAAATTTTGAGGGAGAAAAAACAGCTCTTTCCTCCACCACTAAAGAGGCACCCCATTTTTTCCCCTTCAATGTAGTCGTTAGAAAAAGAACACGCTGATCATAGAGAAAAGAATCAAAATGCACTGAGCTGAGAGAGGTTAACGGTCCAGTGTGTAAGATTTAGGTGAAAGGGATCTATTGGCAGAAATTTAATGTAGAATATCCTCATGATGTTTTCACTAGTTCGTTTCATCTAAATTGTATGAATTGTAGTTTTTTTTACCCCAGATAAGGCCCTTTATATTTAAATACTTTACATTTAAATACTTTATATTTACATTGAGGGGACCCTCTCTACAGAGGCCGCCATGTTTTTTACATTAGTCCAGACTGGACAAACTAAACACCTTTTGAGTTTTAAAGGCTGCCACACTTTCTTTTTCATGTTGGGTGACGTGAGGGATGTTCAGCTGCAACATGCAATTTCAACACTAGATATCACAAAATTCTACACACTGTACCTTTAAAAGAATATGAAATACATTTGACCATCTCTCACTGATCCAATGGTCCATTGCTCTGCTCTGGTGAACCCCAGGACAAGAGAACAGAGGTTGGGGTGTCAGAGTAAAGGTGACACACTGTACCTTTAAACTAATTCATTTACTTACGTAAACAGAGCCCACTGCTCTACATTTAAAGAAAAGGAGCTCCTCTATCCTCACTAAAGCAAAGACTTATGGTCACCCTCACACACAAACTCTCTCATGTCTTTGTCGGGCCGCATTAAAACCATAGAGCTGCTATTAAACTAACTTTGAAAAGAGGCCTGCATGATGTCCACAGAATGTTTTCAGGTGTCATTAGTGCAAACTGGGGACCTCTTATTGCTGACACGTAGTTTAAACATTTTTTCTCTGGTTTTATTCTGACTTTAACAAGCCTGTCCTGATGATCACTAATGCAGCACAGTTTAATAGCATGTTAAAGTTTTAGTGATGTGGGTTTTGTGTAAAATAATCCCAAGCACTGTAGGGGCAGTTATCATGGTGTAAAACTTAACCCTTTAAAAAGTAACGAGACAAATATCTTTAGCTGCTGTGATCTTACATTCCTTATAATGCTGGACAGTAAATGAGGTTGAGGACTCTGGTTTCATTATGTCTGTGTTTTGATGGTGATGATGTTTTCAATGTTCAACCTGTAAAATGTTCTGTTAATCTTTAATTTTGGGGTCTCTGCTCTCACATGTCTCTCAGAGCCAGAGGGGATGTCAGCTCCAGAGGTGGTTCCTGTGGACAGCACCACAGTGCGGGTGCTTTGGTCCCCTCCTCTGTGGCCAAATGGAGCAGTTACTGGTTACTACATCTATGTCAATGACCGTCTCCATGGCAGTGTAGACAACAGCTCAGGGTCCTACCTGCTGGGAGGCCTGCTGCCTTATACTGTCTACAATGTACAGGTACACACACAAACAACTGCTGACAAGAACGCACAGATGCAAACATGTGAGTCGTGTTTTGATCTGATGTGTCGTGTGGATTTCAGGTGGAGGTGTGCACTGTGTACGCATGTGTGAGAAGTAATGTCACTCAGACAACCACTGTGGAGGACCTGCCTGCTGACCTGGGCACGCCGCACACACAAGTGATCAGTCCCAGGTAACACACAGATGTGCTGCAGATATTTCCTCAGTTATTCTGTCACTTTCTTCAGGTACCTGCTTGTC
Organism: Paralichthys olivaceus; assembly: GCF_024713975.1. NCBI lineage: Eukaryota > Metazoa > Chordata > Actinopteri > Pleuronectiformes > Paralichthyidae > Paralichthys > Paralichthys olivaceus. The sequence goes on from NC_091093.1 coordinate 13,526,178, forward strand.
TTTCTTCTCTGAATGATAATATTTCTTCCATTTTTTGAGTGTTGCTGTTGTTCCAGGTTCATTAAATCTTACAGCCTTTGGTTTGTGTGCAGTAATCGTTAATGTTTATCGGCAGCACACAGGTTGGTTTGCAGCTTTGACACAACAGAATCAATACAGCTCGCACCAATACAGGAAACTGCAGAACTATATTTGTCCCATGACAGGACAGTATAAAAATGTTTTATTTTACTCAGTCTCAGCGATATGTATATCCTCAAATTATTTTTTATTACATTGTCAGTTCTTTGAAACAGATTCTGTTGGGCAAAAAGAGAACTGCATTTATTCTAACTGCTGTAAAGACAATGATTGTTGCACATATTTCTCTTCAATAGTCTGTGAAGACTGAAGATGTACTTTCTCACAGTAAATGCTGGTGAACCATATAACATGTTTTGCATAAAGTAATCCATTAAAAGCACTGCATTTCATAATTGAGATTATCTGGTTCAATAAAGGTTATTTAAAGTCATCTGACCATAATTTAATCAGATTATCTCAAAGATGCTTTTTAACAGCTTCCCAAATGAATAAAGTATGATAGTAAACTGACATTTTGTTTGCAGTCAGTTAAATTTAACGACATTTAAATGCTCTGCTTCGCACATTTGACCTAAACCGTTATGTTGCAAATCTTACAGATGCAAAGGAAAGTGGTGATTTGTGGCTTATTTTCTCCTTCGGAGACTGGGGAAGTTGTAACTCTGAGTGTTACTACACAGGTCTCTCCCTGCCAAAGATGTCAGCGATAAAACAGAGGAAAATCAATAGTGTGAAGTGTATAAAGATACACACACCCTGACACTGTAACTCAACTTTGTCAGGCATTAACCATGCATGAAGTGTATATGTGTGTGTGAGCATGAATGTGTGTCACTCCCTCTCTGTCTCAGGGCGGTGAGGTTGAACTGGTCCCATCCAGGCAAACCCAGTGGCATCATGCTGGGTTACAAGGTTTTAAGACGGACCCTGAGGTCATGCACCAGCGGGTCAGCAGGGCTCGTGTCCGCTGTGGGGGGAGAGTCAGAAGGTGCAGGTGGTTTAAGGTTCAGATGTTCCTACCTGCAGTGTCCTGCGAGCCATGGTGTGTGTGGAGCATCCTGCTTCCATCCTGACGTGCAGGTAATTATGTGATTTTACAATAAGATGAATAGAGACTCTTTAGAGAAACACACACTGTCACACTTTCAAATGCACACTATTTATACAGGGCGCATTGGTCATCCTCTCAGTCATTAATTAACAGGATAACTTGTCATCTGCATTCACTTCCATCCTTGTGTCACAACTGAATACCGGCCAAGTTGGTACAGTGTCCCCACAGCACCCAGTTCCAAAAGATTTACTGTGAGCTCACACAGACACTCACATACACACTTATTTAGTATTATGAGTTGACCTAGAAACAAATCCACCTATTTACCAAGCATGAACTCATCCATTTCATTGTATGTTGTCAAACTGAGTCTTGCAAGATGTATCCTTATAACCTGTAATTTCTACATCCACGGCAGAAATCAATATTATTACAAAACGTTTATCAGAGGAAGCATACAACTGTAGCTTGTATCAATTTGGAAAGTCATGAAAATGTTTCATGATTAAGGGGCAAAAGTACCGAAAGATTTGGTGTTTTGGTTGTTGTATGTGTATTGGTAATAACTGAGTTTTGAGGCACTTGCACTTCACTCCACCTCATTTATTGTAAAGCTTTAGTTATTATGCAGGTTTATTTATTTATAAAAATAATCAATAGATACATTATGATGTTTAATAATGGATCAAATTACCTAGAAGTAAAAAAAGTTGTTTAAATCAGATACAACATTCAAATGATATGTAGATTACTGCCAGTAGAGCACATACCTCTGCCTTAAATTCAATGAAGCTGCACCAAGTTTCACACACTTGTACAGTAGATATCAGAGTCTCTTACATGGCAGATTTTTCCCATCAAGATCCGTGAAGTATTCCCTTGGAAAACACTTAACAAGTTGAGAAACATCTCTCACGGTGTTAAAGAAAGTGAAAACAACTGCCTTGTTTAATCTTACTGACAACAATTAATCAAACCAACCAACAAACAGACTAGAAACAATAACAATATATGAATGAATATTATTAGTACTTTTACTTCTGGTGAGTATAATTTTATACTGATAGTTGTGTATTTCCACCACTGGGTGAATGAAACCCTATCAATTAGTGTGGGCCTACATGTCTACTGACCTCCTGTTTGCTATGTGCATACTCTTATGTGTTCATCTGTGTATATGTATTTATATATTAGAAAAGTTATTATTCTCTGTGTTTGTCTCTCTGTGTTAACTAGGTGTGCTGCAGTGGGCGTTTGCACACCAAGAAGCCACATCATCACTGCTGTGAGGGCCGTTATCTGAATTCTAGTAATTCCTCCAACCCGGTCTGCTGCAGTGGCAAACTGCTCCCAGCTCTCCCTGACCACCAGTGCTGCGGAGGATACTACGTCCATGTGAAAACCAGTGGGTTTCAGATTGCTTCGTGTTTTTATGTTTCCATGGAAGTTGTTCTTTTCTACTTTATTTGAGTCTGTTCTTTTCCATGTTGTGTTCAAGTGTTTCCTTCATCTGTCCTTGTCTCTGTAGATGAATACTGCTGTCCTGACCACTCGCAGGGCCGGGTCTCAGTGGGGCTGGGTGACAGCTGCTGTGGGGGGGTTCCTTACTCCATGAAAGGCGGCCAGCTCTGCTGTAGCAGGAGCCTGCATGACGGCTATGGGGTCCAGTGCTGTGGAGGCCGGATTGTAGATGATGTACCGGTGTGCTGCGGTGATGCTGAGCGGGGGGAAGTGCATACATATGTCCCAGGTGAGTGAAGGAAACACAAACTTAACATCCATTGTTGTTAGAATAAGATTGAAGTCTTTGCTCAGCAATGAAAGCACACAGGATAAAGTTTGATGGCCTGCTGTGCCTTCTTAGTCCCAAACTGCTCTTAATCCTTTATTGTAAAGCCTGTTGTTCAAAAAACTATTTACTATGGCCCAAAAATGATCTTGTCAGGGTTTAGTCCCTGGTGATGTCTTAACGTTTATTGGCTCAAAATGAGAGAGTGACAGAAAAAAGATAGAAAACGACACGACAAGAGAGTAAATCAAGGAGGGCTGAGTTAAACACATGGTGCAGGAACGTGGGGTCGTTTCCCTTTCTTCCTCTCCTGCAGTGTCCCGGTGCACCCGGATACCATGGCACAGATGGGACTGTGTGTTTGTGTGTGTGTGTGTGTCTATGGGTGTATGTGTGTGTCATTAGACATCTTTGTCATGGCAGATGATGATGAAACACACTTGGGATGGCACCGTTAAGGGCACTGCCAAGCACACAGCAGGACAAATACACAGTCATTCTCTCTCCTTCACACACACACACACACACATACACAAACACAAACACACACTCTCACACTCACACATATAGACATATTAAATGCATGCACACAAACACACAAACAGAGTCAACAGGGTGCCCTCAGCAGGGTTCGCTTAGTGTTGAGTGCCAGAGAGGGACACGTGGACTCTATTCATCACACATAAACAATGGCCCCATATGGACAGGCCTATGGTACTCCATTAGCCTAACTGCAAAAACACAAACACACACAAGACCCTTGTATGCACAAAAGTACACACATGTACATCAACAAAAAGGTTCCTAGAAAGAAAATCTGCAGAAAAACTAAAGATTAATTTAAAATATGGTTTTGATTTCATGGCTGTTTTTTGTTATATATCTTATCACGAAATAAATATCTTGCATTGGTTTTTATTCTGCGTGTCTTTTTATTAATTCATAAAAAACAACCTTTCTTTAAAAAGTTTTTATTTTTTAATTTTTTCATATAGTTTTTTACTGGCTCACATAGTCCCTTGTTATGACTCGTCTCTTCCTTTTCTGCTTCTCCGCTGAATCCTCTCTTCTCTTCCAGCTGAGCAGGCTATATGGTCATCCTTCATTTGAGGGGGCCTCCCAAGGAGTGCATATGCTCCCCACCACCTCTTCCTCTCCATCTCCCTCTTTTATTAATATCCCCTCTCCTTCTCTCCTTTGTCATCTTCTTTGTTACTTTTACCTCAACTTGTTTTTCCCACCTTCTCTGCTTCTTGCTCCTCCTTTCTTTTCTTCCTCATCCCACTCCTCCTCTTCCTCCCTCCCTCCCTTTAAGCCCCCATCCCTTCCACTCATCAGTCATTAGCGTTAGCTTCCCCATTGAGAACATATGGTATGATGGATCGTAGGGCTAGCGGCACTAGCAAGGCTAAGGGCCATTTGCCGGGTGCACCGCGCTGTCGGGGAGCCCTGGGGCCGGCTCCGCAACCTCGACCCCACACGTCTGTTTCAAGACACTCACACAACATGCACACAGCAACACCTATTATAGGATAGGATACTTAACCTTGGCACCATTTGTTCTCATTGCTCCCTCTCACCATGTCCAGGGTTTTGTATTTTAATGATATAGTGAGGGACTTGAGATTAGTGAAAGAAAGAAGGAAATCAAAAAAGCGAGAAAGATTGAGAGAACTAAAATGTAATTAAAAGAGGAATATAGATTAAATAAAATTCTATTGAAAGTAAATAAAAGTGATGACTACAAAATAAATACATAAAAAGTAATACATAAGTGAAGGATAACAATAAAGCTCGATGTAATTACAAACTTCTAACAGTTTGACTGTGAGAGAGAATATAAGATGAAATAAAACTGATAAGGCAAAAAAGAAGGAATGAAAAATCAAATGTGAAGAAAATAATAAAAGAATAGTAAAACACTCTTTAGATAAAGGAAACTGAAAAAAAAACAGACAGAGGAAGAAAGAAAGTAAGAGGAACTAGGAGAAGAGACGAGTGGTGAAGAGCTAGATGGAGCAGATTAAAGGAGGAGTGAAGGGTATCCCATTGTGCCCAGCTGATAGACTAGGTTAGGCTGATGTGATTATGGGGTCCCTGAAGTGCGATCTATCACACATTACCGTCCACACTGTCAACAACCATACACACACACTGCAGGGGAACAGCAATGCCAGGAGACAGCCGTCTGGCAACAGATACACGTACTGGCTCGCATTCTCATATCATGCACACGTGGATATACACACAATCGTCCCCACACAAACACAACAACAACCATACACAACCGCACACACTCATAAGAAAACATGCACGTACATCCAAAAATATGCAGCACACAGTGGCAAGAGGACACACACACATCCTCACGTGTGTGTTCCAGACTATTTGATTTGAAACAGGAAAACATCCAGTGTAGATCAGGTGAAATAGAATCAGGGTCAGGAAAGTGATCTCACCCCACCTGGCCCAGAGAAACACAAGAAACAAAAAGAAACTGAGCCGGAGAACAAGGTTCCTCTCAAAGTTCTCCTTCTATATAGTGTACATAGTGTGATATGATTTCTTTACTGTCCACCTATCACTTTCCAGTCTGTGTTTATAGTCTGGCACATAAAGTTTATTACTTGACTTGACTTTTCTTTCACTCTGTAATAAGAGACTGCCCAGTTGTTCTTTATACTTTCAGAAGTCTACTGGTCAGCTCATGTCAAATATTGTTTTCTGTTTCAGTTGGTGTGACTTTGTATTAAAAGCTTCTATAAATAATAGATTTATGATTTCATTTCATATCAAACTAGAATGATACTGATTAGAGAGCCAAGGCCCATACAATTCAATCCAACTGCACAACATTCACATACTAATTGATATCAGTTCCCTGAATGTGCCAATTAAATCAAGATTCATGAATTCATCCCATAGAGAATATTGAAAAAGTAAAAAAATCTCACATTAAGATCTAAAAATCTAATGTTAAGATCTGAATCTGGATTCGCCCCTTGATCTGGATCCGCACCAAAACTGACTGAGTTGTTCCAGGACCTGTGTCACATCCTTCCTTCAAGTTTCATGGCAACCTGTTCAGTTGTTTTTGTATCATCTTGCTTACCAGCGAACAAACTAACTAACTGCTTACAAGCTTAAAAACATAACCTCCTTGGGGAAAGTAAAAAAATACCTCTGACAGATGAGAGCAGTCGGGCTGTTTGTGCCTCACTTTTGCTTGAGGCACATAACTGTGACACAAAGCCTCTTTTAAGGTCTCAAGTTATTTCAAACTGCAAACCTAACAACAAACCTAACCATGTCAATTGTGTATTAATAGTGAGACTTGTCACACAGCTTTAAAGTGCACTGTGTGACTGTGGCTGAACAAATTGGGTCACAGCTGCTGCTGACTGGCTGCTTATGTGATATGGCCGGTGTAGATTTGAAGCAAGTTGAAATAAGTTCCTGCGTAAATGTGACTTTACACAAACTTACCTGGTCCAGTGACACTTGTTGCCATCTGTACTGGCCGGCATTACTCTACCCAGTTTTAGTCTTAGGGGTATTATTGAGATGCTCTATAATCCTTTTCCTCATCCAGAGTTGTTATACAATAACACAAAGTCTCTGTGCTAAATCCCTCCCTTCCAAATCCACCAGTCTGTTTAAACAGCTTTCATTTCACTTTCAAGTAGATTAAATACTGTTTGTTTTTGGACAAAAGTGCCTCAGTTTTTTGCAGAATTTCCTCCTGTGTTGTAGGTTCAAAACCAACTTTTAAGCTCTTCAGTTGCTCCTCCTTTTTTCCCTCTCTCTGAGGTTGTATGTTCGATGTTTAGCTAAGATTTAGGTGAGATTAGTTGGTGTTTAAAGGAACGTGCACGGTGTCTTTGGCCTCCCGTTGCTCCCTGACTCTCCCCAAGTCCCCTGCCTCGCTGTGTGCACTCCACTAATCATTTCCCCTTCACACATTTTCTTTATGGTGTGCAGTTCTTTAACTCTTCCATCTGCCCTTCAACCCTGCCTATCCCATCACTCACTGTGGGTGCTACTATAAACACCCTCCCCACCTCACTTTTTCTTAAAGTGAGTGAATCTTAAAAAAATTGGTGCATTCCTTTAACTCCTTCCCGTACTCCCTCCCTCTGTCCCAGCCCAGCAGGCCCCATCCAAACGTTCAAGGACAAATCTGAATATCCCTTTTCACCGTTTAAGTGTTAAAAGCCTGGCGGTGCCGGGGTGTTATCTTAACGCGCCTTGCCGTGCCATCATCAGAGCGCGTGATGAAAATGGCTGTGATGATGCTAAAAGAAAAAAAGAGGAGGGGGAGGAAAAAGTAATAATCAAATATGTTTTTCAAGGGCACAGTGACCATTTGCTGGAGGGAAATTATCCCAGTAGTTAAGCTAGCTCACTCCGAGCCTGGCGGAGTTGTGAGAGTGGATGCGTTTGTGTGTGTAAGTGTGTGCAAGTGTGCATGGTTTATTACTTCAACTTGCATGCTTGACTCTCTGTCTCTGTCTTTATATGTATCTGAATGTTTCCTAATGCAGAGACACATTCTTTGCATGTCCTTCCATTGTTTCTGCCAAAAGACTCTCAATATTTTCTGACTGTGTATTTCTCTCTTATTTCTGTGTGTGTGTGTGTTTATCATTGCCAAAAGCCCCTCATCAGTGATGGGTAGCAAATGGCCAACAGTAGTGCATTCCAAACAGCAGCGTCTGGCTGCTTTAGAAGATTGAGTGCTCTCTGAACACAGGAAGACATTTCTCTCTCTGTTAATGTATTTATGATGATGGCTTTTCTATTAGGTTTACTTTAATGACTGGCATGAATAAAACGAGAGGCTGTCAGGAGCACAGAGCTGAGGACAGACTGCTGTGTGTGTGTGTGTGTGTGTGTGTGTGTGTGTGTGTGTGTGTGTGTGTGTGTGTGTGTGTGTGTGTGTGTGTGTGTGTGTGTGTGTGTGTGTGTGTGCCCATTTTATTTGCCTTTGTGTTATCCTGATGTTGTTACATTTTGTTAATTCAATACAAATTAACATTAAAAGACTTAACTTCCAGATAAGAGCCGGGAGCAAATTAAACTCACACGCACAAGAACACAAGCACCCAGGTCTCTGTCTTACACCTAATGCAAAGCAGCACAAAGCACATCACAGATGTCATAGGTAGTTTCAGACTGACGCTGTCATTTGCTCATCCAACACCCTCATGCACAACTTACACCACTGATACCACTGACATCAACATCCCATCATTCAGGATATTTATGTTTGGTAAATAAATATTGTTTTGAGTGTTTAAACTGGTGCGTCTCCCACTTTCTCATGGCTCTGACTGCCAGGTTGTGACAGTTCAAATAGGAAAAACCATTTGTGCCCATTTGAGTGCCTGTGGACGCTTTGGTCTTAAAATGATGAGTGGTTAGATGCTTTGATATCTTGATCTAGTGGAAAGTTATGACACTGTTGACCAACATAAACCTGGTCTGAAGTCAGGGGCGCAGTATTTCACTGTGATTCTTAAGGGCATATTAAGATGATTTGATTTGCATTCACAAGGAAGAGTTAACAACATAAAATATAAATTATTTTAATTGAGCCTCTGTCATGAGCCTCTGTCATGTGTAAAGATTTTCCTTATTTTTGTGATGGAATCTGATTTTAAAATCAGTAAGGATTGTAAAACCCCTGTGATCTGGGCCCAGCTTAACCCACTAACTCTCAGGATCACAGTTACGTTAGTGATCATAGTGATGATAACCTGACAAAGTCAGTCTGCTTTAAAACATGTGGTGCTTATTTCCCCATACATTTTTTATCCATAATCGACAGAGTTATCTCTCTATCATCTGTTACATCCATCCTGAACTAATGACACAGATCTCTGTGGCTCAGGACTTGTGAGGGATATGTGATTGTATTTATTTTTTACTTTATATCTTCATCCCAGTCTCCCTCTCTCTCTCGCTCTGTTGTACTATGTGAGACACTTTAAACACACATGAACAGCTGCTTGCTGTGTCTCACTCTCTAGTGAATCCCTGTAGAGTGGTGAAAGTATAAGTGCCACCAAAGCATTTACCTAAGCTCAGCACACACACTTAAACAAACCCTCGAGACACATACAAGATGGACGTACACACAAATGTACACAATATCATATACACCCAGCTGGTCATTTTGTTGAGATTAAAAAAACCCCAGAAAGACGAGAGGACAACCAGTCAGCTGGGAAAAGAGTGCGTGTGTGTGTGAGTGTGTGTTTGATTATGATTGTGCTTGCTGCCCCAACATCCTCATGTGTGTCCACAGGGGGACACCACAATGTGTGAAAAAGTCAATCCACTGTGATTTCATTTCTCAACATGGCATATAGTCTGGCCCCTCCAGAGCACAAAGTACACACACACACATTCACACAGGAAGAAGGGAAGTAAGTTCCTGTGTGTGTGTGTGCGTGCGTGTGCGTGTGCAGACAAGACCTATAGACAAGAAAAAATGCAACACATAATTGTTACTAATAATCACATCTTACTGTAGCAGAAAATTTTACTTAAACTTTCATTATTCACTGCTAAAATTGTTGAAATCCCAAAAAAGCAAGATTGTTCCTTTCTGCGTCTAAGCATGCAGATATATTCCACCAGTCTGTGTCTTCAATGTGTGTGTGTGTGTGTGCGTGGAGGTATGCATGCATTCAAACATTGCATGTGCACACTTGCTGTGCACTTTGTGCCAAACCCCTTGTAATATATTCAGGTATTTAAAAGTGTTTGGTTTGTTTAAAGTTGTGGAGGGGTTTTGGTCTCCTAGAGAGCTCGGATAACCCTAATCCACAACACACATTTTTATCAGTAGTTCATTGGCAGGGCTAAATATTGACTTATCATTAAGTGGAATGACTGAAACCCTAATAATAATTCACATTGTCTAAGCACCTTGTGTTGACGCGCTGCTCCCGATGCTATTAACGAATGTATGCAAATCCAACATAAATCTGAAGATTAGGGCTGAAGCATTCTGCGATGCAAGAGAGAAAACAAGAGGTGTGCGATAAAATGTTGTCAACACATTCACGCACATTACACAAACACGCGCAGCAGGAAGAGGAAACAGGAGATATGTGCTGCGAAACGTTAACAAAACGTGAAACCATGCTGCGCACACTCATACACATGCACAAAGATAGGGATTGGCTTTCTGCTGAATGTGTGATAATACAATAGTGAAGTTCAGTTGCAGAACAGTAAACAAGCGATGGAGTGAGTGGAGAGAGATGGAGGTATAGTGACGGGAAAAGATGATAAGAGGGAGGAGGAAACAAGACATAAAGATGATGAGGACCAAGCAGTTACATGGTCAAAAGAAAAATGTGAGAAATTAAATGGAGGAAGTATGAAAAGGTTGAAGACCAGAAAAAGAAAGACTGATAAAAAGATGTAGATGAGGAGACATTTGATATAGATAAGGTACACAGGAAAAAAATCAGGAGACATGATCCAGTACTATTTGTCCTTCCCAATACTGATTCTGAAACCTGGACTTGCCAATACTCAGTCCTGATCCGATACGAGTGCATTTAAAGAAATACTTATACAACATTTAACAGCTGCATGTTACTAACCCTCTATGGAAGTGATGGTTGCTATCATTGTTGCATTGTTCTAATGCTGTAACTGGCCACACTGGTGCCAGCTCTTGAAACCGAAGTCTCGCATTTCGTATACTTCACCTTTTTACTTGTGGGACTTTCCAGATGGAATATTGCTGACATTTTGTCTAGGTCTGGTTAACACTACACTACTAAATATCACTTCTTCTTCAGTGATTTAAATTGTATTATCCGGTTGAAACTAATGTACTTTAAAAATTTGGTATTTGATCGGTCCATAGATTTGCGTACTTGCTGATGCCTGAGCCAATTTTTTTAGCAGTATCAGAGGAATTTCCAATGTTGGTATTGGAGCATCTCCTGTAATGATGAGGGGGCGGGTCATAACTCCTGAACTACAGGTTACAAGTAGAAAACTGCAGAAATAATATCAGAGAATCACACTGTGCTGTGTTTGAACACTGCCATGATATATGGAACAGAAGAAGACAGTTTGGGTGCTGGAGATGAGACGCAGGGGAGACAAATGAGTGGAAACTGTGAGTTGTGGACGGCCTGGTGTCTGGATGGAAGGGAGGAGTGTAGAGGTGAAGATGCCGAGAGGACGAGGATAAGTGGAAAGAAGCTATTTTGAAAAAGTGTTGAGCTGTTTATTTGCGCGTCATTGAAGCTGAAGTAAGGCGCTGGGGGAATTGGCCACCAAGCCCCCGCTCTGCAACAGCTGCCGCTGCTAAGTGAGTTACTAGCCGTCAGACTGCCTTTATGTCACACAATCACACACACATACACATGCATTTCCCTGTCACATTGTGCCTGTGATGGATGCGGTGAGGATATAATGCACTGCCGCAGCATACTGGGAAATATGTGCCGTTCTCCACTTTTGGCCTTTAAGTGAAATGATTGCTTAAATTAACAGCGTTTGTGGTGCTCAGAGAGTGAATGCTGATTAGGGCGTTAAACAATAAGTTATTTATCACTCCACAACTAGCTGCTGCCCCATTAAAGGCCGGAGCCATGATACAAAGCAATGACTTAGTGTAATGTCTGCTGTCAAATAAAATGGGCACCACAGCTGGGGGTAGATAGTGCCACAGATCAGCATGTCATCAACCGTTAGGATACATTTTCGAAACACCTCGTGAAAGTAAGATCATTTTAACTGCAAACTTAATAACGCCAAGACGTTTTTTTTGTTTTGTTGTTTTTTATTCAAAGAGAGAATCTTGTACAGTTCCTCTCTCTCTGTAAACTGATTTGTTCATCTTTCATCGTTACAGTTGTGATTTTAAGTGTGCTATGCTGAGCTCATTTGTATTTCCCATGCATCCTCACAGCAGGTGGTTGCTGACTCAGTATCACAGTGTTATAGGCAGGACGGTGTTATAGCCCTTATCTATTGCAAGCACAAAGCATGACAGTCCTCTCCCTCAACTGAACTGTGCTGACGTCATACCAATCAGATTGGTTCAACTTGTGTTTATTTTTAGGACCGCCGGAAACAACCTATCATGTTCACTCATGTCTCCAGCATTTGTTTGTTGATCAGTGTTTCCTGAACCTGTTTGTGGTCTAACATTTGTACCATCAACCAACAGGAAGACTATGAAGTCCTGCGGGAAGTGCTGACTTCCATCTCTTTATTTCAGCTTGATAGAAAATAGGTTTACACTCGGATGTGGACATTCTTTGTGTCACTTTTGTTTTTGATACATATGATATATAACTTTGATGCAGCTGAGAATAAACTGGGCACATCCCAGCTGTGAAACATTGCTTCTCTGTTTTAGGCATAGCTTGTAAATGCTTAAACACTGCCTATCACTATGCCATCCTGGTATTATTATGCCAGTGACAACAAGGGACAGGAGGCATTATGTTTTCAGGTTGTCCGTCCTTATGTCCCATTCTTGTGAACATGATGTTTCAAGAACACTGTGAGAGAATTTCTTCAAATTTGGTACAAAAGTACTCAAGGATGAACTGATTAGAGTTTTGTTGGGCAAAGGTCAAAGTCGCCTTGGAAAGCACATTTTTTGCCTTGAGAAAGCAATATTTTAAACATTCATTTGGACTCAAGGATGAATTGATGAGATTGAGGGTCAAGGTCACAATGACCTCATCGTCTTGTGAATGTGATTTATCAAGAATAACATGTCAATTATATTGATACTCCACATTTCACCCAAAATACACTGAGCAGCTTTTATTACATTCCTTCTATATCAACAATGTCATGTTATACGAGTCTGGAACAAATGTTTTCAATATAAAAGTATTAAAGGATGAACATGATTTAAGTAAAGCAAGTAAAACAAGTTAATGTAGTTACTAGTGCAAAAGTATGTAGGTGGGGAGCACTGCAGTGTAGGGCAACAATGAACAAAAAGCGCATTAAGCGCAGATGAACAAATTGAAAACTTTATTTTTATTTAATCAATTCATTTGAAGCACTGGAAGTTGAAAATGGAGCATGATATTTTTATATTTAAACATCTAATATTTGCATTCTACATTTAAAAGTAGCTTTGTAGTTGACTGACTTATAGTTTCATTTGTAGAAATATAATCTTAGTCGTCCAGCTCTTGTCTACCAGAGTAAGTTTGTCATTTCTGAGCAGATTAAAGAAGAGCCTTTGACATGTTCCCTAAACCAGAAAGTTATTTACTCCACCAAGGATGAGTCCTTCTACCTAAGAGCCATAGGCAACAACACCATTTTAATTCGTCACTTTTATTCAAAGAGACACAAGTTGTGTGAATCTGCAGTGTGAAGTGATGGAAAATGTAAAGAAACATGCTTGAAATTTGATATTCACCTGCAGAACATTTACAGGGAAATGGAGTAGATAGCATGTATTTTAAATGTCACCTTGCTGCTGAAGGTGACGGGGTGGCAGGCAGACATCACCTATCACTGTCAGAGATGGCAGCTCTCAGAAAAACACTCTTCCTCTCTCCCTCTGCACTCCTCCGACGGCATAGCCTGAATATTACTGCTGTATAGGGAGATGCATACAGGGGAGGAAAAGAGGGAGAGAAGAGGAGAGGACGTATATGAGAGTTGATAAGAAATGATGCACGCTAATATTCAGAGCAGCTTAAATACTCTTTCTGCACAGATCGGAAACTAGAGATTGAAGAGAGGAGGGACAGGCAGTTTGAGAAGTGTAGAGGAGAGATAAAACAGTCCAGCATTGACTGAATATATCTTGCGTGTGGAGAGAAGAGGAGTGTAAAACAAGAGTAGGTGAAGGACTGAGGAAGGGAGGAGGAGAAAACTGAAAGATGATGACAAAGAGGAAGAATAAATGACAAGTAATGTTAAAAGATGCCCTGTACGGAGAGAAGAAGAATATGAAGATAAGTACAGGTGATGAGGAACAGAATAAAAAATGTCAGCAGTGAATAATGAAAGTCTAAGTATCATTTTCCTGCGACAGTAAGATACAAAAAATTAAAATGCATCCAAAACAATAATGTGTTGCATATTTTCTTGTCTGTAGGTTTTGTCTGCTGTGGTCAGGATTACATAAACTCTTCAATCTCCCTCTGCTGCGTGGGCAAAGACGGATTTCCCACAATACACCCTGCTGGCAATGCTACAGTGACACTGCAGTGCTGTGGGTCAGAGGTCATACATCAGGGAGAAGAATGCTGCAACGGGATTGGCTATGACGCTCAACGACACATGTGTGCTGATCGACCCACACCCGGCTTGTCAATACAGGTGAATTCATGTGTGAGTCTGTCTCTGTCTCTTTCTATAGAGCATGTCTTGTATCTGTTATATATTTATTTTAGATTCTACTACATGATTGATGTTAGCTTTAAGAGCTCTTTTACGTACGGGTCTAGCAGTAACATTCATGCGTCTCCAGTGGTGGGAAGCAACGCCACTGTTAACTGACCCCTCACACGTGTATGTGTTGCTTTAACGTTTGATGGTGGGCGTGCCCGACGCTCAGGACGCACAAAATAACCAGATTTTGTGCTAACGAGCTAACGAGCAATGCAAAATGTTAATGCAATATTAAAGGGACGTACACAGCTGCGTCTGCTTCCTCTCTCCAGGCCTATTCTGACCTTTAAAGGGATAGTTCACCCAAAAGTGAAAATTCACTCATCTACTCACCACTATGCCGATGGAGGAGTGGGTGAAGTGTTTTAGGGGTAAACATGTATCCAGTACAACTAAAGTAACAGGCGACCAACAGAAAAAAACGCCTCCGTACTGCTCCTGTGGTGTCATCCAAGTGTCCGTAAGCCCCAACATTCAAATTCGACTTGAAACAAGTACATTTAGCCTAAATGTTGTCCAGAGAATGATGTCAGAGTTTTTAGTTTTTTTCTGTTGTATTTTTTTCATTTGAAGCAGATACACATCAATTGTATTAAAAATTGACGACACATTTGCATCTCATTTAGGATCAATCTGGAAACAACTCATTTTAATACTGTTTTTTAATTAATTTCAGTCAAATTTGAGTATTTCACTCTTTCAAATGACATTAATAGATTAATAGATCGGCTTCACAATGTTAGTAGTCTACATCAAAAAGACCAAGTGATTGTCTGTAGGGCATCGGTGGAATTTCTTCCTGTCTTTCTCTCGTTCTTTTTTCTCTGAAACTCACACACGTTGTCACATCAGGAGTTGGGGACTGGGCCATCCTCCATTTATCAATTGGGGTCATGTGGTGTTTGTGTGTTCCTAAGTCAGCATGAGAAAAGCACACGCGTACACACATACACGCCCAGCGGCACGCACACACACAGGGACAAAGGGTAGGAACTCTCATTAGTTCTAATGATGTCATTAAGGACAATTCATACAGCACACTCACACACACGTAGCTATGTTCACATGAGTGTGTGTGTGTTAGAAACAGAGCGACAGTGAAGAATTTTCACTTTTATTAACGACGTGTAAAATTCTGTGGTTGTTTCCGATGCGGTTTAAAAAACTATTCATTTAAAGAGAATGATGATTAAATTATCTATAAAAAAAATGTCTTTTCTCCCTTTTCTGCTCCCCTGACTTTTTTGTAAAAAAACTCACCATCTCTCCCTGCTTCCTCTCTCCAGCACCAGTGTTTGCAGGGCTCTCTGTGTCCTGTAGCCGCAGCGTCGACAGCTTACTGTGGCTCCTGTGACCTCGATCCATCCGTGGCTGCCTGCACATGGGTCCTGTCTGCGAACACGCACCCAGACACACCCACCACAGTGTACTCACCTTTCGTCAACTTCACACAGGAGACCCTCACCGCAGGCCCGTCCACAGATACAAACAGAAGTGATAACACACACAAATTGGCCGACACATACAATCATGCTCACTCAAATGTGGGATATGAGGAAAGCCTGTGTCCGTCACATGAGGAAGTGGTGTACATTGGAGATGCCAGCAGATACACCTATACAGGTAATTAGTGGGTGTGTGTGAGTGTCGTATGTTTGTGAATCTATGTGTTCAGTGGGAAAAGAGGCAGTAAATCAGGTGAATTGAATTCATATTTTAGTTTAATTCAGTTCACGCAGATGTTACCAATGATAACGTCAACCACCCCTCAAAAGAGATAATTTCCTGTCTGCTTCTTTCTTGGAAATAGACACAAAAGTCCTGATACTTGTACTGATGTGGCACTGATGTGAAAAAAGATTAAGTATTAAGTAAAGAGCTATTTTGTTATTTATGAAGCCTATACAGTAACAAGATGCTGCACATTTCTTATTTTAAAACAGGCAGCAGACTCATCTTTTGATATTACAACTCGCCTAGAACTGCTACATTGATCTCGTAGTATTATGACATAAATATCGTAATATGACGACTTAATTATCTGAAAACGACAACTTTTTCTTGTAAAATAAGGGCTTTATTTTATTAAAATTATAACCGTTGACTTGTAAAATTATGGATTTATCCTGAAAGTCTTTATACTCCAACATACTGTGTGTCTGCATGTGTATCTCTGTATGCATTTTAGTTTCAACACTTTGACCAGTATGTATTTGCATCCCTGCCTCTGACCTTTGGCTTTGCTGGAAATGTATATTCTCTGCCATAAACAATAACTAACAGAACACAGCCATCTGTGAAACACACCGCTCATAGGAATGCAGAAACCAATTCTGCATTTACTCTAAATGTGTCAGACGTTGCAATCAAGGGGCTTTAGGAACAGATGCCCTTCCACATACTCACACACACACACACACACACACTCACACACACACACACACACACACACACACACACACACACACTCACACACACAAAGGCAGCTGTTGCAGTGTACATTAATAGCTGTAACAAGGTAACTATCTCTATGCTGTACACCAGTGTATCATTAAAACTTAGAGATGGGCGCTTTAATGCCATTTCAACATTCTCTACTCTTAATCAGCCCAAAGGGAGTATAATTGTGTGTGTGTGTGTTGGTGTTTGTGTTTGTAGGCATGCATCTGATTTTTTAAGTCTGTCCACACATTTATCTGAGTAGTTTTATCTGTTTAATCAAGACTAATAGTGATTGTGGATGTCGTGTGTGTATGGGTGGCTGTGCATTTATAATTATATGTTTTTACTTACTATTCAAGGGTTCCTCTCTATGTGCAGCTTTTACAGTGTGTGTGTGTGTGTTTCGAGGGGGGGCATGGTGCGGTTAGGATAAGAGTTTCTAGGCGATGCTGTGACACCATCTGGGCAGAAGCACATAAAGCTGTCGCCACCCACCATACACCAGATGTTTCTCATGCACACACGTTCACACAGACACACACACTCATGATATCATGCTATACTTATCTAGGGGGGAAAAACCTAAGCTATTTTAAACACAAATAGCACCACATGTGCAATGAATTGTTGACACACAACTCACTTAAATCAGTTCTTAACAGACATGTTTTCAGATTTGCATGCATGCAAACACATGTGTCACTGTGCGTTTTCCTGCATCAGTTATCACAGTAGTAAATAGAAGAGTCCCAGACTGACGGTTAAAACATGGTGTCATTTACAGCAGGAGTCCCTGAACTCTCCTAAAAATAATGCTTAAATGTGCATCTGTATGTATATATGCTCCTGTACGTATACCTCACCAGAATGGCTGTTACAACCTTACAGATTGTTTTAGTCACAGGCCAACATTTATAACTACACACCAGTGACAGTGCATATATTTTGTGTACGATCACAGAACACAGAGGTGAGGAAGCTCTTTCCTGCAAGGTCCATACCACATTACATGACACATACAGTCCTCAGTAATGTTCAGTTATCCTCCAGACAAGAACTAGACAATGACAGTATTAATCACACAAAATCAGATAAAGGTGTTGGGAATGTTTATAAATGACAAAACCAATATCGCCAACCTCACTGACATATTATTATTATTATGTTGTTATTTTCTTGGATCTCATTCAGCTTTATTTTCCTTTGTTTCTCACAACTGTTCCTCTGTCTGTCGTTACTTCTGAACAGACTCTAACCTGGAGCCCTACACCACCTATGAGTATAGAGTGTGGGGCTGGAACAGCTTTGGACGAGGCTCTAGTGATGCAACAACAGTGACCACTAGTGAGGACAAACCATGGGGAGTGGTACCGCCCCGCTGGAGTTGCCCTGCTGAAAGAGATGACATCATCCAGTTGGATTGGCAAGCACCTGCCAGGCCTAATGGTGTGTATGTGTCTGCATGAACGTGTGTCCAGTGTTTGGATGTTACGCTAGTAATAAAGAATTGCTAATGAATGCGATGTAGATGCATTTCTGTTTAAATAACTTCATCGGAAGTCATTAGTTAATGGTGAAATCTTTTAAATGTTAAAATTGATAATGATTTTAAAAAAATAATTTCTTTTTCCATTTTACCAGGTGTCATCACCCATTATGTCATACTGCGGGATGGAAAAGAACGTTACCGTGGCGACGAAAACAGATTCACTGATGTTGGTGGGATCGGGCCTTTCCAAGAATATGGCTACCAGCTGAGGGTCTGTAACCGGGCTGGTTGTACTGACAGCACACAGGTAAGACTTCTGTATGTTAGTGTCAGTGCTATTATGTCACCACCAGTTTCTATCTTCCATCACAATATTAGTTGATTTGCAGTGTATGGAGCTTATTCTATGTTTACAAATTAGGTGTTCAGTAGCACGGTGGTTTTAAGGTGAGTTTCAGGGGTTGCTGGGATTTTGGACCATGAAAAGCAAATACACAGCTTCAGTAGTACACTGACTAAAGAAAAGTGTTGAATCAACTTTAAAAAATTACTTAAAGTTGCCACACACAAATGACTTTGTTCACGAGTTTGTTCAAGTTGAAATTAACAAGTTATATTAACATGATTTATACTTGTACTTACTTCATTTGTTTAGGTATGGTTGTTAAGGTGTGGTTTTGCTTTTGTCCAGCACTTCACTGTCATCATGGTTTTTGAATCTAAATGGAACCTGATATTTTGCTTTTGACTCGATTGTGAGTTCAGTAGAGCGACCTCACCATTTTTTTCTTCCATGTGTCCAGACCTTTTTCTGCAAGAAAATTAAAGCTTCATGCATCTGTCAGACCATACAAATGAAGATTGATTTAAATCAGAACAATTTATTTTCTTAAAACCCAGCTGATTATATAAAATAATCACTGAATTTGCAGTAATAGTCAACAGTGTTTTGACAGGAATCCTGTGTTAATACTAATGTGCAAACACAACGTTTCCTTTACGAAAGGAGACATTTCTTTGACTTCCTACGTCACACTGGATAAATTTAGGACAGAAACCTTGCAGTATTGGCCACTGCTCTTATCCATTGTTGGTCAGTGGCCTTTCAGCTAAATGCCCTTTTACCCTCTTGTAAAAGTCGCCTCAGATGCTGAATTCTAAACACTGTTTACATCATAATTCAGGCACACAGTTGTTGTGCAAGTGATATTTTACACATCCTAAACTTGTCTGACCTTTGTTGCTAAGAAATTATCGTGTGTGATGTTTCCACACTGTGTGCACTCTGTCCTGTTCCCGTGTCTGAACAAGTTGTTATGTAGCCTGGTTTCCGCTCTCCCCCTGTATGCGAGGCTTTGGATTTGCTGAGCCGACCTGATGTTTGTGATAGTGTCCATAATAGCTTCACACAGAACTCCCCCTGCTATCTCTCTGGCTGTAGCCGAGCTGATATCACCACAACAATTAATTTTTCCAGCTTAGAGGTGATGAAAGCTCACGTTGAAAACTGTCTTTCTGGCTCTTTTTTAAAGCTAATTTAACGTCTCATTATTTTGATGAGCACATTCTTATGTAAAGGGGGGCGGCTCTAATTGTGTCACTAGAGGGATGGATGGATGATAGAGTGAGATGCAGATATAGTTGGTTAAATTAGTTATGAGGGGTTGATAGGTAAATTGATGACAGATTAAAGTATACAATGAATGAAAGCTGGTGAGGATGATGGCATAAATAAAACATGAATGACTGAATGAAGGAAGTGCCGTATGATTAAAGGGAGAAAGAGAATTGTGTCTAAATATTCTAATATTAATATTAGGCATTCAAGGTTTCCTTATATGTTTACATAGGGATACCTTAAAGGTGCTTTGTGTCAGAATAGTGTTGAGGGTACGTAATAACTATTTTCAACACTACAGAAGCTTGTTAAGCAGTGATTATACCTGGATTACACAGTGCACAAATGACATTCTGATCAAATTAGCTAGCGACATGTGGTTAGGCTAAGAGGATCCAGTGTAGATATAAGGCTGGATCAAGCTACCAAGTATTTGCACTTTGTTTGCATGAGATTAGGCGTTAACGGCAACTAAAGATAGTTAGATCATGGTTAGACAACGATGGCACAACCTCTTACCCACTACAGGCTCAAACATGATTTTAAACTAATACTGGGCTTTTGTAGGAGGACACAACTTTTGGCATATTTTACTGTGAATTCAAAATTGTCTCTGGAATCTGCCTACCTGGAAACTTGTAACTGAGAACTACAGTACATGAGCATTCAGACCAAAAGGAGAACTCTGTATACAGCACATATCCTTGTAACGCCATACGCACTTACACCACAAGCTCAATCTTTGTCTTCCATGTTCCCTCTCGCTGCCACCCTGTCTCACACATACATACGTTCACTCAAACAAGCACACACACTCCCAGCAGAGGGTGGAATGGGAGTGAGTGAGTTGGAATTAGTTCGTACACCAGTGAAAATTGGCCAAACAGTCCCAATTATGGGATAACTTGGGCTAACCTAATACACCACTGCAATTACCTGGCATCAGCCACCTCACGCACACAGGCATAGACAAACACAGACAGGCACACACACAAACACACACCTGCTGTGACAACAGAAGGTACTGATCTAATACCGTTGGTCACTTAGAGAGGAGGGAGCAGCGATTGGTCCTCCTCTAGGTCTTCACATCCTTTTGTCCTGTTGTTTCTGTTATTTGTCTCCTGTCATTCCTCCGATCTTAATGCCAAACTCTCCACTCTTTTCTTCCTTTACCTCTCTCATCCTCACTCCATCCCATTGTTCAAACACCAGTTTCTGTTTTACAGCAATCATCATCTGGTGTCTAATATTCACCCTTCTCTCTTTTTTGTTTGTCTCTCACAATCCGTTTGTCCTCAGTCCCTCCATGTTTCTATTCCTTTTAAAAAGCTTTGATGAACAGTGTCCTGGTGAGACATGTTTTCACTATGTAGTTCTATGTTATATGAGTTAGGGCTGCGCGATATATTGAAAATCTATCGTCATCGCGATATCAACGTGCATGATAGATGTATCGCAAAAGAAGAGAAAAGACTGTGATAAATGGTGTTCCACATGCCACACATTCACACACTGGATGTCAATATATTTACCCAATCAGATGGAGCCATGCTGCCCTAGATAATCAATTAAAGACATTCAGATCATTGATGGGTCAATGAATCATTGTTTGAAGAAGAGAATAGAGGGAAAACAGAGAATTTGAAAACAGAGATTTTTCTTTTAATTTTTGCAGATCAATGCATTAAATTTATTCTAAATCTGAAGGAACCAGGTTCCACATCCACGGGTGAATTTGAAATTCATATAGCGTGCATGAGACGGACGGAGGGATGGATAACCCATAAACATAAGGCTGCCGGCATAAAGGCATAGAAATAAACTGCCATTTTTATTTTTACTTTTTAAAACATACATACTGAGTAAATTTTAAGCATCAAAATTTTACTTTTCTCTGCTATGAACGTGTTTCATCATGTCGTTATTACATATTTCAAACATTTTCTCTACCCTGTCAGATGCAGTTATATTTACATGGGCACCAATAATCTGACCCTTGACCTTATTCTGAATAAGACTCTTGTATGTCGGTGTCCCGAAATGCTGAAAAGTCCAATTACATGTTATGCGACTAAGGTCAGAATACTTATTGTTTACCATTGAAGGTAATCAGAAAAGGCTGTTTACGTGTCAGCATCTTATGTTAACATGTGTGAAGTGAGCCAGTAAAGGGAACCCAGATTACCTGGCTGCCTCCATCTCCTTAGCACCCAAATTTGAGTGTAATGTCCCTGCATCTATGTGCTGCTCAACAGTAATTTCTTGTAAGTCAGAGTGAAGTTCACCAAAGTGCTGAGAGATAAGTTTACCAAGGTGTTTTATGGCTTTTATTTTGTTCACATTTGAGCAAAAATCTTGACGGACATCTGAGTCGACAGCACTCTGATACTACACCTCTCCTACATCTTACTTATCTTCTTCTTCCCTGCCTCCTTTGCTGTTGCCTCTCCTCCACCTCTTCATGTTTGTGTGCATGTATACCTGTGTGTGCACGTATGTGTGTGTCTACTTAGTTGTAGTAGCCGTGTTCTAATTGCATAGCACTGTGCGGGACAGGTGGGGGAAGTGCTAGTGACAGTCTATTAAGGCAGGATATCCCTGTTGCCGTTAGCAGCAGATTGCCCTGTGATTCTGTGGCCTCCACATTCACCCAGCATTCGCAGGCGGCCACAGCTACGACACGAGGGATTAACAATGAGGTGGTCACTCACAACCCTGTTTGACAAAAGCTGTATTTTTTTAATATCGGCACATAGAGAATGGGGGGTGGGGGGTGCATGTTGTATTGTTATGTTTTTCTTTTTGTCGCAGCTGGTTATACTCCTGAGTGGAACCACCACAGCCATCATAATTAAAGCGTTTATTCCAGGTTGCATTGCTGAAACAGCTTTCAATAGAATCCTTTATCACGCAGAAACGCTCAAACAAAGGAGTCTGTCATTAAGGCAGGGTATCCATATCCACACCAGAATGGGTGATAGAATAGCTTTCTGCAGAGATAAACTGGAAACAACAAAGTGTTCTGACACTGATATGCTGTTCTTGGTGAAGCGAGGAACAAGATAATAGAACATCCATATGTCGGTCAAATACGAAGATCTCATGATGCTTCAATAATATGCAGTGTTGTTTATTACCTCCACTAATTTCCCAGGGAATAATTCATGGATTTTGATGAAAACTTAAGGGATGTTGAACTGGCATCTATGTGTGTGAAGTTTGGTGAAGCTTTATTGAATTAAAGGGGACTGTCGGGCCTTGGCGGAGGTATGCACTCTACTGAGTGCCATTCTAGTCTGTGCTATATGAATTGTTCTTCGTTTTGGTCAGATGTTGCTGTCTACGTTTTTGTGTTGTCCATACATTCATCTGTCTGTCAGTCCCATTCATGTGAACACAGTTTAACACCTTTTGAGAGATTCTTTTCAAATTTGGTACAAATGTTCAGTTGAGGATAAACTGAAATTTTCATCACGGTGGCCTCACAAGACATGTTTGTGGCACGATATTTAAAGTCTGCCCTTAGGAGGTTTCTTCAAATTTTAACTAGTTATCATTAGGACTCAAACATTAACTGATTACATATCAGTAGTCACAGGTCAAGGTCACAGTGAGCTCATATGAATCTGAAAAAATGATGTGGATGGAAACTTCACAGGTTGGCAGATGCATACATAATTCTAGTATTTCTTGTTAGTTAATTACACCAGCACCAGAGAAATGCCTTCTTCTGTTGTCAACAAAGTTTTTATTACCCTAGAAAGAGGAGCCCTGAATCTGGATGTAGCTTTTATTAGGTTGTGATTGAGTTAATTACATTCATAAATAACCACAGCAGAAATCCATCTGTTATCAGCCTCTTTTACATTCTGTAAAATTTCCTCGTGTTTTATTTTGTGCACGTTTTTCCCTCTGATGTATCTGTTCTCGTGTGTTTTCTGTCTATCTATGTATTTCTATGATGTGTGTGTCTGTGTGTGTTTAGGTGGTGGCAGTCACAGTCCAGGGGGTCCCAGAGGGCGTACCACCTCCGCTGGTAACAGCTTTAAGTACGTCCTCCCTCCATGTGAACTGGTCTGAACCTACTCGTCCCAATGGAGTCATACGATGGTACCATCTGAACCAGACCGGTGTTGGAACCATTGTTACACACACAGATCAACTCAGAAATTATACTGTGACTGGTAAGATACTTTTTGTATCATGAGATTACTATCTGCATACTTTTCTGTCCCTGTTTCTCCAACTCTGCCTCTCTATCCTCTGCTTTGTTATCATCATCATCATTTTTCCTTGCTCCAACTTTCTCATATTTCTCTCCTATTCTTTATTATCATCCTTCTGTTTCTCCTCTTTTACCTCCTCACCTTTTTCCTCCCACTACCCATCATCTTCTCCTCTCCTACACAATTCAACTTCTCCTCCTCTTCCTCTCTTCTTACCTGTCCAGCCCTCCCCCTTTCTCTCTATACCTTTGTCATGCATTTATTTATGTATGCTTGTCAGTGGAAGCCATCTAATGACTGAGTATGACACCAGATTCCCGTCATACTCTCTCTGGTCCAACCCCTCACACAGACACAAACACACCCACATGCACACTGAGGTGCACACATACATGTAGACTTGAGAAAGCACAAACGTGAATAAACAAACAGTACAACAAAAGCAGCTTGAGTCTCAGTGCTCTTGTAAAACACTCAGAAGTAAAGCAGGGACACAAACACAAGTGTTGTCTTGAGTTAATATAATGTAGATCTGCACACAAACATGGTGTCAGGACCGGATGATTTGTGAGTGTGGTTTTATCAGCCCTGAGGAGGAGCCGTGTTGCTGGCCCTCTGCCATCAGTGGGTGCACACACACACACACACACACACACACACACACACACACACACACACATACAGACACAAACATCTGCATGAAGCTCCGATAAACAAATGTTAGTTGTCTGAACAAAACCAGAGCAGAGAAATATCAACAGAATTTTATGACATGACCAGACTGTTTTCTAGGACCAGAATAGTCCATTTAAAAAAAACATATCACATTTCTGCATTTAACCAAGTGGTGACATCTTTTGAAGCGGAGACTCATTGGGGCCTTCACAGCTCCTCTCCGCTCGGTCTTGGACTCGGACCAGGCATCGGCTTTGCCAGTAGCCAATAGACTATTCCCATGGTGCCTGTGGTTGGCTTGCATGGTCAGGAGTTGTGTGCACACAAGCACGTGTGTTTGTATGTGTAGGCATGAGGCAAAGCAAACAATGCCAAATAGAGATGGTAATGTGCTGTAATACTGTACCAGCCCCATGTGCCAGTGTAAGCAACCAGCATGCGTGTGTGAAATTCCCCTGTACCCCAGTGAGACACTGGAGAACCCTGCATATTCAGCCAAAACCACATTCAGACTCTCTCTCCCTCTTTCTCTCTCTCTCTCACTCATTCACTCTCTCTCTCTCTGTTTCACTGTGATAAAGGATGAGAAATCAACTTAAAATGGTTAATCAAACAGATTCAGTATTAGTTCAGTTTATGTTGACTAACAGGCTTTAATTTCATTGCTGCTTGATTGAATTTTAATCGACTGTTGGCCTTTATATATTTGTTTTATTTCGTATGTTCTATGAAATGTTAAAATTGTGATTTTAGGTCATATTTCATCGTCTGTATGAAGTTTTGTACATCTTATCTTATTATTACTCAATAACCCACACGTCCCCATGCATATAGAACATATATGGACTCAATCATGTTGTTCGTATTCAGTGTTGCTGTAATGAATAACCACCAGTAAATCACAGCTGTTGAAATACACAAACTGTTCAGTAAAAAGTGAAACAGAAATCGAGGTGGGCGGAGGGAGAGTAATTTCACAAAAATGAAATAAGGAGTCACCAAAAAAAACCTTTGACAAACTGAAGGAGTGAAAGATGCATTGCTGACATAGTTTGAGGAGTGAAGGAGAAAGGGAGGAAGGAGTGGGACACATGAAAAGGTGGATGGATGTAACTAAGTGTTTTCAGTGAAATATGAACAGAAATAATTGCCGCGCTACACCCTCATCCTTAATGTTTAATACGCCATTATTCATCTTCTCTGCATCTCTGTGACGGATCTCGCCACTTTCAGAGACAGACACTCAAAGAGCTCACACACACACTCAGTCACTCAAACCACAGACGCTGGAGTAATGTGCCTTTTTTTTCTTTGCCACAAAATGTCGATCTAAGAGTGAATCACAGTGTAACTTATGTGATGTGATGAATGGTGTATCTGTAGGGCCAAAGATAGATGTATCAAGACAACTTTTATTCAGTCATGTGTATCACTCATGATATACATGATGTCAGCCTTATTATTTAAATTTATGAAGCAGAGAAGGGTAAAACAGTGCATTTAACTGGGAAGACCTGTTGCTTTAAAATGGAGGTATACAAATATAGGATTCATTGTTCCAAAATTTCAATTGAAGCACCCAAGTTATTCTGAAATTTTCGACATTTGCTGTTTTCTTTAGTCTATAACATGCAATTTTTTACATGCAATAAAAATGCAATTGTAACAGTGGAGGTGTGGAGATTTACGTAAAGAATAGTGCTTCTTACTGGTTTGCAATGTTATCATGAAAACTAAGTATGCTGCTCCCTCCATGATGCCAGAATCTAAAAATATAAAAACAAATGTTTTTGCTTCTTTTATTTCCTGTTTATCAACAGCTGGCCTCAGGAGAAGCTAGAAATAGACTCTTGTTAATGGAAGTTTTCACATTTCTGAACAGAGACACTTCACTGAAAGAATTAAGCACTACTGTACAAAGACACCCCATGTGAATCGATATTAAGTATTGCTATCATTAGCTCACAATGAATTATTGCCTGCAATTATATAGATTATGGCATTAATCATGTGTTTAATTGGTCTTTTGTAGGCTCATTATTAATTCAGAACAGCAGGGAATAGAGTATGTTCTTTTATTTATTAATGCCTTTCCCCCACAGTCCGTGCTCTGATTGGTCCATGGTATAGGTGCAGGCATGTAGACACAGGGAAAGGAGGAGAGGTGATAGAAAACAACCTTTCTTATCGTGTATTGGTTCTGAATCTGTCAGAAGTGTCAGTGCTTCACAAGGAGTTTTACCCAGTTAACAATCGCACTCTGTAGCTTCTAACTTCGATGTTTGTTTGAAATACGTTTGGATCCATGTTACTCAGCTGTGTCGAGCCTGTCAAAACTCTTTCTCCTGCTCAGGCCCCAAGTCTGCTTTACTTCTGTTGTCTTCATAAAGGAAATGGACAGAGATGTAGTCATAGAAAGACAGGAGTAAGGTTTTTTTTCTCAGGGTCAACAGATAAAAAGAGACAAAAAGACAAAGATACATATTTTAATATTTACTTAAATTTTGGATAAAATAGTGTTTTGTGTTAAAAGCAGAAATTTCTAATACAGTGATGAATTTCTATTCATTTGAAAAATCTAGCATCTCCAGATTCTGCTTTTTTTCTTTTAGAAATATATTATTAAATGAGTCAGCGTTGTTGAAACAAGAATTTAAACTCATCTGCATCTCAACTGAAAAACATAAAGAGACATATTCATACTTCTTTTGCTTTCTGACTTCATCTGTTTGTACAGTCCAATATGTTTTACCTGTGTGTGTGTGTGTGTGTGTGTGTGTGTGTGTGTGTGTGTGTGTGTGTGTGTGCATGCATGCATTGATGTGTGTGTGTGTGTGTGTGTGCATGCATGCATTGATGCGTGTGTGTGTGTGTGTGAGAACATGATCTCATTGTTCCATTCCAGACGGTCTCTGCATTAGGGAGCCACAGACAGGAAGTCAAACTCTTAATTATTTAGGAGAGGTGTTATCAAAGCTCTGTCCTAACTCTCTTTCTCTCTCCCTCTCTTTCTGTTTTTTTCTTCCATTTTCTTGCTTGGTCCTGATGCGTCTGCTCTTTCAGTTTATGGAGCCATTTAAGAAGTTGTTGTTATTGTCTCCTCTTTTCTTTCTTCGACAGAATGTCTGATCCCTCTCCCATCTTGCACTTCATTTTTTCTTTCATGGTTTCTCATCAGACTTCACATTCTTTCTCTCTCTGCTCTTATTCTCTTGCACCACATTCCTACTACATCTCCATCTTCTCTTTTACATGACCATCTCTTTCTCTCCCTCTCTGTCTGTGTGTGTATCAGGTAACTGGAATGGCACTGCGGCCTGTGCCCACCATCCTATCACATTCTCTAATGCACACAGGACTCAGCAACCTGTCAGTAAAATACTGTTTTAAATGAGTTATTTTTACTTATTTTTACTGCCCCAGAGCAACACACTCTCACACTAACACATGCATACACACTTACAAACTGTTGAGATAGAGAAGTCCACAACAATTCTACAGTATTTTGTTCTTTTCACCTGGAAACTCTTTACTTGAATGTAAGCACCAACTTTTAACTCTGTCTGTCCACCAAAGTCTCTGCCTCTCTCTCTGTCTTATACACGAACACAGACCAACCTCCGCTGTGTCCGGCTCTTGCGAGCCTGGTTTTACTCCGTGTTAGTGAGCCGCTGGCTGCTCGCATCAGAACGCCCTCCACCTGTTTTTCACTTCCCGGTGATCACTGTTAAAATGATTGAAGCTTCCTCTGTCTCTCAGTAATCAAGCACATAACAACACATGCATGGTTACACGCACATATGGGAATGAGCACACACACATGCACACATTCGCTCATCATTCAAGGTGCACGCAAGCGCACACACACACACTCACACACACCATTGTCGTCTTGGTGGTGTTTCTCCAGCAGAACAACACTGCCCTCTTCAGGAGGAGTCTCAAACATATCTGAAAACACATCAGAGGTGTTTGTGTGCGAGTTCGCCTGCATCTGCACATGCATGAGATGAGAAGTATAATTGTGCTTGGTTTAATCAACATTTAGGATGGTATAACATGGAGTGGTTGGAGAATCAGTGGATGCTTCAGAGGTTTTTTTATGGCCTGTAAGACTCAGTCTCAGACTGTGTGCTCATTTCATTGAAGGTAGAACTGATAAATCAACTTTTACAAGCATGCTCTTTGATCAGTCAGCTACACTTCCTGAGCTAAATACTGGCTGCAATTAATATAGAGATGGGTAACATTTGGTTATTTTGTTTATGCACACATTTTAATCAGCTCTGAAGCCATTGCTACATGTCTTCTTTGCCTCATAAAGTTGTCTACTAGTGGTCTGGGGTGGAAATATTACAGCACAGTTGTCAGCCCTGCTCTGAGTCTCATATGGACATACTGTCTGTATGTCTGTAAGATGTACTGAAGGGTAACTGCTTTATTCAGTGTTGCAACAAATGACATCAGTTGCAGTGTAGATATCATTTACTCTGCAAGAGTGCACACATGCATATACACACGCTTAGTTGCACAGTTAAATAGTGTAACAGAGCCTTACGCTTCCACACTAGTACTTTCGTACGGCTGGCAGATTTTCTTTATTTAACCCGAACACAGGGCAACATTGTCAGAACATTTGCACACACACACGCACATTGATCAGAGGTTGGGTTAAGCATGGCAGGCTGCAAGGCATGTTAAGCAGGCTAAGCAGTAGAAAGAGACGTGAGGAAGCCGTGTTGAAGCACTCTGCTGTGCATTAGTGGTGTGTGTGTGGGTCTGTCCCCTTTTGACACACATTTCAGACTAAAGGCAGTTAAAGGGAGATAGTTTGTCTTCATTTAATGACAAAAAAATAAATAAACTTTTATTCAAAGAAAGAAAAAGTGTGTTTGTGCATGTGTGTGTAAACACGAGTGTGCATGTGTCTGTGCATGTGTGTGTATGTTCGCTGCCGTCAACACAGGATGGGTACTGACACATCTAAGCCACAGCAGCTGAGTCACACAGTAGGTGTCCCTGTCTGTCTTTCAACCTCCAAATACACACAGCTGGAAATAGCAATAGATTATTTATTTTAATAGCAAAATTATATTTAATTAATTTTTACAAGTGGTAATTTTTCGCCGCTAAATTAAAGGCATTGTACTTTTATGTAATCCTTCCATGAATCATGTGGTAGTTAAGATTCCCCCACTGCCCTTCGATACTGAACATACAAAGGTAGAGCCATTAAATAAAAGACATTTCTCTTTTATTCAAAAATAATTTCCAGTATTTTTAAGCCTTTAGTAATTATTTTTATAAATTAAAATTCTATATAATCCATCAGAAATCATTGATGATATAAAATATGGATTCCCTAACCTAGAATAGTGCAGATAAAGCAGAAATAAAGAATCGTATTATGCAGTGCCAGAGACAGTTTTTGCAGTCATCCTTTTTGAAATAGACGTTTTACTCCCTTCATTTTCCTTTGAATTTGATTTGTAAGCTGTTGTAGCCTGTCAGCTAAGTGAATGACCATAAAATATCCAGTCAACCCCCACAACAGCATTAAGGATTTGCATCCATCCATTCATCCTCATCCTCATCCATCCAATTTACATTAAGAACCAGGCTGGAAGGGAAAGGCCAGAAACTGGTTCCAACTTTATTTAGAATATGCACAACTTTCAGTATTTAAATGTTAATATAATAAATGCAATATCACACCCAAATCAGAGTTCCTGTGGTTGCAGTTAAAGCACCACTCAGTCGCTATGTGATGTCTTTTAGACTGCATAGCAGGTGCCTATAAATAAATCATGTCTGGACGCTGTAGCCTAAACGCATACCAAGGTATCATAATTATCATAGATCAAAAGCTGATGACATTACAGCGTTGGACCGGTCCTATCCCATGTCAGTTCCGCGGCTGCCCATCTTTACGTTGTTTCATTATTGAGTTATGGCATGCATAATTTAACACCGACAGATATGGATCCATCCGTTGAGAGAGTGTGGAAAGAACAGAGGGAGGGAGAGTGATACAGAGAGAGAGAAAGAAAGCCGTCAGGAAGCGAGCGATTGATACGGGCTGAGAAGGTTTTCCCCTCTCTCTCCCTCTCTTTTACTTCGGTTTGTCTTTTCTTCCTCTTTGTCTCTCTATACATCCCTCTGCCCATTTCAGTTTATGGAGACTGAATTGTTGTTTAGTTTATTTTGAGAATAAAAAGTTTTGACAAATGTATTATGTGTGTAGTTAGTTGATTATTGATACATGTTTCAATCCATGTACATGTTTGTGTGCTACAGGTTTGCTGCCATACACAGACTACAGTTTTGTCCTGGTCGCCTGCACAGCAGACGGATGTGGCAGCAGCTTACCGTCAACAGGACGCACGCTGCAAGCCTCGCCTGCTGGTATGCACACACAAAACTCTTTGTGTTTATGTTCCTGGAAAAACTTTTAACATTGTTGTAAATATATAATTGACTCATTTAACTGACTTCAGGTCCAAATCCATATTACAACTTTCACATGTTTTTTTTTATAAATATATTTTGTAAATGTCTGATTTCTTCTTTTAGATATTTTCATAGTCCACTTTTTTCACTTCTCTTCGCCCCTCCCGCTGCTCTCCTTGAATCCTCCCCCTCTCTTGTCCTTCTTTGGTCTCCCTTTACCATATCGCCCTACACTTCACCTTTCTCTCTCTGTCTCTCGTCTTCCTCACTGTTGGCTGCAGAATTAAGCCTTGTTTTGTTTTTCCTGACTAAAATTGCTTTAGGGATTTTTGTTTATTGAAAACTACAATCATGATAATTTTCCTCTTTTCCTCCACTTCTCTCTCTCTCTCCCTGATGTTGCCTTGTATCTTGTCTAACGCCACTGTTTTGATCTTTTCCTTCCACATTAGTTTTCTTATTTTTCCCATCTTCCTCACTCGGCTTCTTTTACATATTGTTTCTCCTCTCAAAACCTATTGCACATTTATCTCTACTCTTCTGTGTCAGTATTTTTGCTGTTTCTTTCCCATTTAAATATCTCATTCTTTCCCTATGTGCTCCTAACTATTGGATCTTTTGTCTTTCACTCTTTTTATTTTTCTATGGGCCTTTTCTTTTTTTTATTCTTTAAGCACCTCCTCTCCTCCGCTCCCCACCCTTATCCTTGTGTCTCAATGTCAGCCACAATGCCACCACATCATTTTATCTCATCTAAAATATCTGTCTGTGCCATTAGAATTAACATGTTTGCTACATGTTTGTGTTTCTATATTGGTAAACAATTCCCTCTTAATTAAAATGCAATAAATTAAAGTCTTTTGTGTCCAAATAATTGAAATTCTTTAATAATTGAATTTCACGTTTCCAATCACATCTTCCCCTGTGCTTTTGATTTGGTTCTAATCTCAGTGACAGTGAGAATTAAGTGTTGCCTGAATGATTTAATAATCTGCTTTTTCATAATAATGAATATCAGTGATCTTGTTCACAAGGCACTATGTACTACTCGATTAGTAAAGAAAAATACTTTAGATGTGCTGCTGAACACTTTGGTACCAGGAAGGAAAAAGACATGATGTACTTTACTTTTCAGGCAGCATCATAATTATCTTATTTGAAATAAATGGAAGATAAACTGAATCGTTAGAATGAGCTGTAAGAGATTCATTGAAGAGTTATAATAAAAGTCATAATAATCATAATAAGAATTAGATGATGTACTTTATCGATCCCAAACTGGGAAACTCCTGTGGCACATAACACACAATACAAAAATGAATACATGCCATATTCAAATAATATAAAGAATAACAAATATAAGAATGTACATGATATAAGAAGAATATTGTAAAAATATTATTGTAATGATTTAATATGTAATTAAAGTAAAATTGCTTCTTCCCCTCTTTGCTTCTCTAGGTGTTTGGTCGAGGCCCAGACACTTGATAATGAACACATCTGCAGTGGAGCTGTACTGGGATCAACCGTCGCAGCCTAATGGACATATCTCCCAGTACAGACTTAAGAGAGACGGTCACACTATTTTTACTGGAGACCACCGTGACCAGAATTACACTGATGCTGGACTCCTGCCAAACCGCAGGTGGACATCATGCACTCCCACGCTTTTTACACACACACACGTGAATGCAAACATGTACTGAAGTGTGTGTAGAAGCAGCACGTGCATAAACACACTTCACTTGTAGCTTCGTAATTAATCATTCCTTTAATTCCTAATTTTTCCCATTTGTGCCTGCACATGGGTGTTTGTGTGTGTTTATATCGGGGTCACCCTGTTTTGAAAGCTCTCCTATCGTCTCTCTCTCTCTGAGGACTGCACTCTGTATATGTCTGTTTGTGTCATTTAATGAGCAAATATTTGACATAGCAATGACAGACACAAACATTACCACACACACGCACATGCATTAAAATCACAAATCAGATCTGGCTTTTTGCTTACAGACAGCAGTGGAGCGTAGATTTTATTTATCTGTTTATTTTCATTTAACCTTTACTAATCCGTGTCTTTTTGCCTAAGATGGATTTTCTGTTTTAATTATGGGGGTGTAAAATGATACCCTCTCTCTCTCCTCACCTTTCCTCCTCTCCTGTCTACCCCTCTCTCTCTCTCTCTCTCTCTCTCTCTCGCCAGCTCTCTCTCTGTCTCTTTCCTCAGCCCTCTCTCTCTCACTCCGCGGCCCTCTCTGTCTCCTGAGACAATTTCTCTTTACCCCAAATAGAATTCTTGGGATAACACCCTGCAGTACTCCAATCTCCTCTGTGTGTGTGAAAGAGAAAGAGAAAGGAAGGGAAGAAGAAGATAGGACTGTATGTGTGTGTGACGTTTAATTTTCCCTAATTCCAGATAGTCTGCCAGAAGGCATTTCCTTCCCGACCCTTCGCTTCTCATCACTTGTCTCACTCCCTATTCACTTCTCTTTCCCCTCTCTCTCTCTCTCTGCCTTCCCTCCTGTTCTTCCCCTCTTACCTCATTCCCTTCCTCCTTCCCTTCTTTTCCCAATTTAGTCCTGCACCAAGAATTACACAGGGAGCACCGGCCCCATTATCCAGACACACTTGTGTGTTTCTTTGCTTTCCTCTGTGTGTGTGTGTGTGTGTGTGTGTGTGTGTGTGTGTGTGTGTGTGTGTGTGTGTGTGTGTTTGTGTGCATGTGTCTGTGCATGAGACTGCTCAAAGTGGCCATTGATTATTTATGACAATGTTGATTAGCTGTCACTTTGCTTCGGCAGCCCAGGAAGTGTCTAAGATGACGAGAGAATTAACCTATTCCCTCTGGCTGGCCCCGCAGGACACACACACACACACACACACACACACACAGACACACACACACACACACACACACACACACACACACACAACCACACGCAACCACAGTCAAACAGATGCAAATGCCCCACTCATCAATTACCTACCTCACACACACACAGTATTTTACTTTTGATATCCCAAGGCGGTGTTTACATTGAAGTAAATATCTTCTAGTGATGAAGTGTTAAAATTCATTCTCCCACTGAAACCTTATGCCATGATAAAATTCTCACCCTCCATCACACTCACTCTCTCACTGCGTCGCTCTCTTCCTGTCATGATCTCTATCACTATCTCTCTTTCCTTCCATCTCTCAGTTGGTCTCTCAGTGAGGTGCATTTATTTATGTTTTTGTGCATGTGTGTGTATGAGAGCAACATATGATGTTTTAATATCTTTTCTTGCCTGCGTTCTAACCCACTGCAGATGTGCTAATGGCCTCCTGTTTAAAACGCCTGGCGCAGGAACAATAACCCAACGCTGCTGCCTATTAATGCATGTGTGCTGGAGTTTATAGCAAATTAAAGGCTTTTAATGTTAAATGGTGGCCCACTTACACAGCTAATGTAAGCTTTAGCACCAGCCAGCCACGCGCTCTTAAAAGGGAAATCTATCTTATGATGTCATGGGCGTCAGAGGTACAGAGTGGATCGAGAGAGGCAACAAGACAAATGAAAGAGAGAGAGAGAAAGGTGTATGATGGAGAAGGGGAAAGATTGGGCCTCAAGTGTAGTCACTGTATCAGCACAGACACACACACACACACACACACACACTCAGCCATATGGACACACATTCGTTCATATCCTGAAGTTTGCTGAAGACAAAGATTTCTTTGTGTTTGTCTTTCTAGAGTTGTGTGTCTAGAGTTCTTTCTTGAGATTCTTTTGGATAATTGCATTAATATAAATGTTTATAAAATTACGTACTAGCTATGAATCAGAACCCTGAAGCTTATAATTCAAGGATTTGTTTTAAGGTATTGCCATGGAACATTCAACTAACTAATTTATTATGAAAGGTCAATAGCAAAGAACAACCTGCTACTGCAGTCAGTGCCCCATGTGGTGGTCCAGGCCAGGTCCATGATCCAAATAGAATTTAACTGTCACGTTCATGAAACCAGTTTGAGATCATTTTTATTTTGTGACATGATACTGAGGAAACCATAAGAAGAACATTCCCCTCACCATTACACCACCACCACGCGTGGGCTGTTGACACTCAGCAGGTTGGGTCCATAGATCCATGCTGTTGGTGCCAGGCTCTGACACTGAGTGCCTTAGCATATTTCATGACCCTGTGTCAACTGCAGCCACGGATTCTGTCCATTGACAGGAGAGGAACCTGATGCATGGTCATAAACTCCATAAGGTTTGATGTGTTGTTCATTCTGAGAAGCTTTTCTGCTCACCACAGGTGTAAAGAGTGGTTGTCTGAGCTACCTCAGTGTTTTACTCTCACTTCATCATCAATGAGAGCCCTCTTTTAATATCTCTTTGCTTCTTTACCCCCTTACCCTTCCATCTCTTTAGGTATGTGTATGAGCTGGAGGCTAGTACAGGAGGTGGGACGGGTGTGAGTGACAAATATGTGATTCAAACCCCAGCTACATGCCCCACTGGGATTCCAACCCCCCACAATGTGACGGTGTCAGGCCCCCGCACCATCTCTCTAGACTGGATCCCTCCTGGTGAGTAGAAATCTGATGGATGGATGGATGGATGGATGGAAAAAGCCTGTTTTCAGTTTTAACATTTAGCATGTACACATTGTAATTCGGACATTTAGGCACAGGCACAAGGTTGAAATAACTTCTAGTATCTTTGTATGGAGACTCTTTCTAGAGGCACCGATGATATTATTCAAAGAAAGAAATGGGAATTTTCAGTGGTGGAGCACACAAAGAACCAGTGGATTCCTCCACTCTCACTAGTGTTGTCTGGAATCTTCATTAACCAATCACTTCTGTTAATGACTGCACAAACTCCAGATGTTGCTGTGGCATTATGGGTAATGAGCAGTCAGACTCATTTCAGTGTTTCAAATCTGTTTTGAGATGCAGAGACTGCATTTGACTTGATAGTCTAACTTAGAATTAAAGTGCAATACAGTTAACCCTATAGCTTGTATTTAAAGATGGACTACATGACTGCTCCCTAAATGTGAAGCCAAGGTGTCTTGATCGCCCCCTGGTGGCTGGCTGCATTGAAGGTCATAAACTCTGCCTCCTCCATGTTCAACTCCAACACTTTTTAGAGTTTGGTTTAAATTAGTCATTTGATGCTTTAAGAACAGGATGAACATCATGATTGACAGCTGATACTGACTCACTATTGGCCAAGCAAGCTTCATTTTCTGATTGCTACTGCAGAGACTCCAAATATGCAAGATGGCAACATATCATATCTGGGATATTGTCAGTTTATTTCTAGATTGCGGGAAGAAGTGGAGACACATTATCCATCTTCATATACAGTCTATGATAAACCTACAGAATGACAAGCATGAACGAGACACTGGAAACAGTTAATGTGATACATATAGTGTTAAATTCCATATCAAGTTATATTCAAATCTTTTAGTATTGTCACAATACTAAAATATGGTCTGTCACATTTACTGGAGTTTTACGAGACAATAAAAAATAGTCACCATATTAAACTGACCAGAGAGAAGTTTTTTTCCTACATGTGAATAAATTCATCAGACTGCAACCAAGACCCTGACTTGTAGTTTTCCATTCACCTTCTGGCCTCTCAGGACCTGGATACACACACACACACACACACACACACACACACACACACACAGATACACACACACACAGGCATACATGAGCATACACTTAGGGCTGAGTTTCATGCTTATGGGGCAGTGATTGTCTGCCCTAACCCATCTATCATTGACTATTACTCTCTCATTAGGCTGATTTCCTATCTCAGAAACCGCTTATAGGGCCAACTAGCAGAGACTCTTCACTGTGTGTGTAGATGTGTGCATGTTTGTGTGTTTGTGTGTGTGTGTATTGTTGTGCGTGTGCGTGTGTTTGTGCGTGCATTTGTCTTTTGTTTTCCGTATATTTGTGACTGTGTTTATGCATGCATCCTTATACGTGTGTATGTGAGAGTGTGAGTGTGCGTGCATGTGTGCATATGTGTGTGCATGTCATTGTGGAGATATTTCCATAGGCAGGCCTATTCTATCGTCATTACGGGTTGATTTTAAAGGTGAGGAAATATCGGCTGGGTTCTCACGCTTGGTTAACTCCCTGAGCCCAGAGTCTGGAGTGTTTTCGACTTGTGTGTATGTGTATGTGTGTGTGCCTGACTCTCTGACAGGGTGTCTGTATGTGTACGTATATGCACGTGTGTGTTTCTGTCTTCATATACATGCACTAACTGCCAAAACACTGACTTATGGCTACTGAAAAGGCCTCTGTTGTAGTGATTGTATCTGACTCTTTGTATGTAGAAGAAAGTGTATTTTTTACGCAATTGTAATTTTAACCATCAGATATAAGAAGAAAGTGTTAAAGCAGTAGCTCGGTTGTAAATATCACAGTGACATTTATACCTGTATGGATGAGCATCATAGCGATCACAAAGACACTCACTTTCACCCTTTTGTGTGTGCTCACGCACATCCGTTAGTTTGTGTGTGGACTATGTGAAAGTGCATTAACGCAGCTAAAGTGTGCTCATATAAAAAGCCCCATGTGATGAAGTCAGTGTGTGTGTGTGCATATGCGAGTTGGGGGGTGAATAATTGAAGTCTTTCATTTGTCTGGTAATCAGTTCGTTCTCAAGATATCAAGAGTTCATGAATGTTGAATAACCCATCACAATACAGTAGGCCTGAATTATGGAAAAACCTCCGGTGAGAATATTAACAAAGTCTAAGTTCATGTGTGTATCTGTGTGGGTGTTTCTGTATGTATACAATAGTGTGTTTTTATCTGTTTGTGAGACCACAGTGCCGGCTTTGTAAAGGCTCTCGATTGTACCGTGTATGGTCATTGTGCAAAACTGAGGACGTATTGGAAACTGGTGTGGAATGGCCTGATGCTAATAAACATATTCATGATGTCATTGCATCATATTTGCTCTCTGTCTTCTCAACCGGTATCAGCCCTTTGTTTGTTTGCCCATCAGTGTAATCGAACATTACGCAGACTTTGTCTCAGGGAGCAGACAGCAGTAAAGGCTGTTTAATGTCCAGTTCAACTGATATGGACAATTGTCTTCGCACATTCACCTCCAGAGTTGCATTACATGTCTGGAAGCAGCTTTTGTCTTTCACACAGTCGAACTTGCTGCTCAAAAAGAGAGAGAGGTGTCACTCACTCACTCACTCACCCTCTCAGGGTAACACTGGGGACGCTGTTCTATGGAAAGCAGCAAAACTGTGTCTGAAAAGTTGTCAGATTTATTTTTTGTGTGTTAAAATAAGTAAATAATAGAGACTGTTTGCAGCAGTTTGAAATAGCAGCGGTCAAAGGGGAACAACCAATACTCGGCCTGGCTCACCAATGGTTTAACGTTAGTCATAAAAAAATAAGCGGATACGTTGACTCTGTTGTAGGAAACCCTGATTTACACTTCTTGTTTTTAACATATAATAAACTTTATTTGTCTAGCACTTTTCTAAACAATGTCAGTGCTTAACAAGAAGTACAAAAATAAATAAAAACCAGACAAGGCATTTGACTAAAAGGTCAATGACCACAAAAGAGATAAAGCAGTAAAAATGATTAAAACAAAAAAGATAAATACAAATGAAACATTTCCAAAGTTTGAATAATGGTCTAAACTAAAAAAGTCAAATGCACTTTCTTATTAGAGCTGTACTATGGGCTTTATGTTACAGACAAATTTAATCTAATCCCATAAAATGCTACTTCTAATTTATTTATTATTTTTGAACATACATTCATTAATCCATTCATTTATCGTTTGAAAAATCTACAGGTATGCAGCATGAAGGGTCAGCTTGATGTGTCTCTCTGGTTTGCAGAAATTAAATTATAACCCTTATCTCACTTTTTCTTTCAGTTATAAATGTGTTTCAAATCTGATATAAGTAACTAATGATTGTCATAAGACTTTTCTTTCTCATTTTCCACAGTTCAGCTCGATCACAGCCAGCCTGTAAACTACAACATCCTGTTTAACGCAGGAAGTGACAGAGCCGTAATCCATCATGCTGGGCGAGACCTGCACCTCACTGTGACCGATCTGGAGCCGTTCACCACCTACTACATCAGAGTACAGGCCTGTCAGACTGGTGAATATCATTCAATTCATAAACTCATCTATATGTGATAAGAAGTTAAAAACAAAAATGTGAACAAAGTTGTGAAAGCAGTTTAAAGTCTCATACACTATTTGATTATTGATTGACTATTGTAAAACAGCAGAACTATTTGTGATTGTTGTGTAGGTAAAACAGATTTAGTGTATTCTGCGTGGCCTGTAAAAGTGGGCAGACAAATGAAACTGCTGGATACTGGCTTTATGTAAATGGAACAATTTTTTTGCTCAATCAAAAAGTTTACCCAAAAAAATTCTAAATGATGGGAATATTAGGTTCCATCTTTAAACAAGATTTTACTCATGATGTCTGTAGAAGTTGTACAAGCGTACGTAGGCAACTGGACTTGCTTGTGAACTGAAGAAGCCTTTTGGATGAGAAGTCCAGTTGCCTACGTACACTTGTACAACTTCTGATGAGTGGTTGTGGAAAAAAATCCCAAAAGAGACAGATAAAGAAGGAAAGATTTCTGGATTCATCAGTAGGATGAAGATCAACCAATGTACTGACGTCATGTATCGGTTGTGCTACAGTGGATATATGTGTGTTTGTGACAGTTCCTCTTGTTTTGCTCCTGCAGAGAGGTGTGGAGTAGGAGAGGCCGTTTCAGTTCGGACTTTACAGACTGCTCCAGAAGGTCTGTCACCCCCCACAATAAAGGCAGCTGGAGCCAGTGTCCTGGAGATCTACTGGTTACCCCCCAAAAGACCTAATGGACTCATCACCTCCTACTACATATACAGGTAATATACACAAACAGATAATTAGTGGAAACCAAATTTTCACTCCTCCATTGATGATTTTACTGGGGAGACATTCACCATTATACCAGAAACCATGTAGTGGGATGTAACAGCTAACAGTCAAAGTTGACAACACTTCCTCATTCCAACATTTCATTGCCTTTGTGACTGCAAAGGTTTTGTCATGTTCCCACTACAACACCAATGAACCTGAAGTATCACATATAGTACATAACATACACATACTTGTTGCATATGTGTAATCTACACACAGTGTATATACAGAAGGCTAGACGTTATAGTCATTCATCTCCAGGCAAGTGTCTGCTTTACAATCTGCGTATGTTGTGTGTGCATGTGCGTGTTTGTGTGTATTAATGCATGCTGAAGGTCGTGGTCTGCTTGTTGACCAGAGTGTGTGATCTGTATGCAGGGTCAGACCAGACTAAGCCCTTTAACTCCTCAGGAAACACACATTAGCATAGCGGTACACACACACCTGGCATGATCAGACTCGGGCAGACAGGGACTTCTAGCTCGTTCTCTCTTGGACACACACCCAAAACCCGACATAATCACAGACGGAGGGGCTTACAGAGACATCAGGGTGCTTGCATCAGACAGTCACTTATACATAATGGGAGACGTGCTGTTACATTCTTTATTTCACTTCCAGAAATATGTGGAATTCAGCACACTGAAGTATAATAAAATAAAATACTTTAGATGACATACTTGAGATTACTTACTTTACATAGTGACCCTTTTCTTTGTAGCATATTCCAGGTATATTTTGGATATATTGCATACACACAAAAGTGAATCATCAATATACACTGTACAGATGCATTATAGACCGGCCAAGGTAGCCTCACAAAACATTGTTCTTGGCCTCTTCAGCACAATACCTCAAAGCTGAATCTAGGTAATATCTCACTAGATTTTAGTAAAGCTCACAGTGACCCCTTGAGTGCTGAACTAAAATGTCAACTGAAACTGCCCGGAGGCATAAAGCTGCAGGACGGTAATTCTAGTTTTAGTCTGACCCATGTCCTATCTGCTAACATGGAGGGGTCTTGGATTTATGACCGATACAGCAGCCGGTCACAAGGGGGCAATCGATATAATTTGGAGCTGTAAAGTCATCCATCTTTATATTCATGGTCTGTGGTGCAAACAATTTAATTTTGAATATAATTTACTTATTTAGGAGCCAACATTTCATAAAAAATTTGAGTTTCTCAAGTGCAGTTGTTGATTGTACTAAGTACAGCTTCAGTGATTTTAATATAATATCACTTTCATAGAATAGTTTGAAACAAATCAAAGGTATAGTACATGACAAATATTCTAGAAAATATACATGTTTAGTTTGTTCAGTTGTACTTTAAGAAATAAACAAAGAACGACTACTCCAAAGATGTATTTTGTTATAGGCGTCCAGTAAGAACAGAGGAGGAGCTGCTGGTTTTCATCTGGTCCAGTGGGCCACTTGAGTTTTTTGATGCAAGCCCCGCCCTGCAGCCCTTCAGCTACTTCCAGTACAGGGTTCAAGCCCACAACCCCAAAGGCTCAGTTCTGAGCCAGTGGGCTTTAGCCCAGACCTTACAGGCAGAACCGCAGGATATGGCTCCTCCCACTGTAACACCAACCGGTGAGTTCACCAAGTCACATGAAAACGCTGTTGGCACATGAAAATGTACTTGTATTGAAGCACTGTAACAGTCCCACATGCTGTGCACTTTGACAGGTGCATACTCAGTCCATCTGAAATGGAGTGAACCGAGGCGGCCCAACGGTCTCATTTCCCATTATAGACTGGTTTACGAGAAGCACCAACAGGACCCGACGCTCAACTCAACTGCTGTTACTGCTCTCACTGTAGAGGTAAATGCACACAAAACACAGTAAATGGTCTCCATGATCAGACTTTGTGTTGTACAGGTATTGGTTGTATCTGATATCCTCATGGTAGAGCCACACAGATGCAAGCATAGCAGAAAATGAATACAATTTGAAAACATTAAAAAATAAATCAAAAGTATATGGTAATATGCTGAATGTGTGTGTGCACAGTGCATGTAAAGAAATATGGACTCTACCTGTGGCTCACACACACACACACAAAGCCATTGACCAGCTATTCTCCAGGGCCCTTCCCACAATTCTCTGCCATACCTGGTGCTCTGAGGAAACTATGAGCAAGCCACCGCAAACCAGACACACACGTGCACACACAAACACACCCTCACACATGTACTGTGCACACACACCACTGATAGCAGCTGCCATAAATAGGAGTTGGCAGCTCAGTAAGCAGGATAAGTTCACCCAGAGCTGCAATGAGATATCCATCAACAGTGGCTACATCTTCTCTGCACACTACCACACACCTGTTTCTGTGTGTGCGCAAACATGCCTTGGTGAAACTCTTAGCTTGTATGATTCCACTTGTATGCAGCAGTTATCATTTGAAAGATAGATGCATTCTGTCTCCGGATAAAAAGAAGAAACAAACAAAAATATGTCAACACAAGATAGAGATTCAAACATGATGTGTAGTGAAAAGAAGAGGGGAAAAAAGAATGGAGGTAAAGGCCTCAATGGACAGAAACTTAGAGAAGAAGAAGCACAAAAGAGCCATACTGCCAGAACAAAGAACAGCAGAGTTAATAGAGTGGGTAAGAAAGAGAAAAGAAGAGAGTGAGACCAAAAGAGAGAAGTGGAGGGGGGAGAAAAAGAGAAGTGAAGGAACAAAAGGGGGACGAGACAGAGTGATAGATTGGGGGAAGGTGGGAGAAGAGTGGAAAGGAAAGAAGAGGTAGAAGTGTAGATCTATATTCTGTCCATATGAGTGGCCTCTTCTCCCACTGTGACCTTTGGCTTGTCACTCATAATTAATACAAGATGTAAATGGAGACCTTTCACCTTCTCATTGATATGGAACGCTGTGTTTGTGTGTGAGTCTGTGTGTGTGTGAGAGGCTCATTGACATGGCATAGACTTGTTTTGGTGGCGGTCATTTGTCACGCAGTTGCCTTCTCCACACGCTCTCTGTTGTTTAGGAATACACAAAGGAAGTAGAATGAGACACAGCGTTCCCAGCAAACTTTAAAAGAGCAGGGTGTAATAGGGTTTGGTTACATCTGTGTCTTGCCTAGTAATGCAGACCTGAAAATTATGTTTGATGCATTTGTTTTGACACTGAATTTGAGGTTTGAGAGACAGACAACAAGCAGTTAGTTGAAAGGACAACAGTAATTTAAGGACATTTTGAAACCTGTGATAAACTGCTGTTAACATTCAGCTCAAGAATAAGTACATTTGTTTGACTTTGTAATAACACAGATTCCTTAAAACAGACCCTGAAATTGGTCGGGGGTTTTCACATCTGTCCGTTTCTCTTTTTTTGTAAGATTTCACCAAATCTGGACCACTGGAACTGATCTAGTGTGTGACATTTGGTGCAGTGTGATTGAATTAAGGGGACTTTTAGTTCTTATGGAGGTATGTGCTCTACTGAGTGCCATTCTTGTGATGAGTAATAATAATAATACAAATCTCTTCGCTGTTTGTGCGGAACACTGTTACCACAAGTAAAGGAAAATCATATGATCACAACATCATAAAAATGTTAAATTAAACTTTATGACAGTTGTAGCTTTTTTGAATACTAAGAAATAAATCATTAGATTTAAAGTCTTAAACAGATTGAATTCCAATAGTAGATGTTCATGTATTGTAGACTGTAGATTGTAACCTCAGGAACGTCTTTCATTTGTTTCCTGAAAAAGTGATGACAGAAACCCTTAATGAACGATCATCCGAAGTGACATTAGGACTGTGACTCTCTATCTTCCTGCTCCTGTCTGTTTTATCTTCTCTCATTATTACTAAGTTAACTTTTTTCTCACC
The DNA here is from genome assembly GCF_024713975.1 of Paralichthys olivaceus. Lineage (NCBI taxonomy): Eukaryota > Metazoa > Chordata > Actinopteri > Pleuronectiformes > Paralichthyidae > Paralichthys > Paralichthys olivaceus. Next base: position 13,570,271 of record NC_091093.1, read on the forward strand.
TTAATATTCATCAATCCACCCATTCTTTATTGCCTAAAGTCTCCAAGCCCTTTGGTTCGTGGATGTATTGTTGTGCAGGTGTGTGTGTGTGTGTGTGTGTGTGTGTGTGTGTGTATTGATCTCAGGCTGGGCTGGGAACCCTGCTCTGTGCCAGCCTGGCTGATTAATGGGGTCGTCATGGCAATCGGACGGAATGAGGGTACGAAGCGCAGGCGGCCTGCCTCGCTAGATCCCTGCGCGCCGCCTGGCAGACACGCACACACATACATATGCACACAAGAAACTAAACAAAATCTCTTTCTGTACCTTTGCATCTTCCAGACAGACATGTTGGTCACTCACAGGGTGTCAGGTTTGCTTTTGTTCTCTTTCTTCTGTAATCCTGTTCTTTATTTTCTTTCTTCATGCTCTTCTCTATCTCATTTTTTTCTCCTTCCCTCTTTTTTGTTTGCTCCCACATCACTTATGTTCATCTTTCTTCTCCTCTGTACTTTCTCTTCATAGAAATACCTGCTGTGTCCATTCCAGTAGATATTCAAACCTTTAAGGATCTTTTTACTCTCACTGATTCTGAGCTTGTTTCACCTGCCACTCACTGTATTTTCCTCTGCTCTCCTCTCTTCCAAGTTTCACACTTTCATTCTTTTCATTTCTTTTTTGTCACAGCCAGTCACTTCCTTCACTACCTTGCAACTCTTCTACCTTGTTTTTTCATTTTCCTCCTCCTCCTCAATCCCTGCTCCCCTCTCGTCTGTGATCTCTGCTTTGTTTTCATCTATAAACTCTTCCACTTTTTCCTGCTATACTTCCTCTTGCACTCTTAATTTCCACAACTCCTGTCTTCCATCTGCTCACTCATCTTATACCTCTTCCACACTTAAACTCTTCTCTACACCTCCTCCTTCCCCTATCTCTTCTCTTACTCCCTCTGCACCTCCCTCTCTTCCTCCTTTCTCTCTTCTCTCCTCCCTTACATTTTCCTGCCTCCTGTATTTCCCTGACTACCACCTCCCTCTTTCCTCTCCTCTACTCTTCTGTCCTTTCCTCCCTCCCTTGGCTCTTCCAGATGTTACGCTGCGGCCCTTGGGATCACTGGTGAAGGGAGTCCATGTGCATATATGAGTGTGTGTGCTGGTGTGTGTTACATTATGTGGCTACATATGTCTGAATATGAGTGTGTGTGTATGCATAACATGCTTTTTGTGTGTGTATGCGCAACAGTGTGTGTGTGTGCGTGTGTTATTTGTGTGCACGCGCGTGTGTGTGCTGTATTAATACATCCCATTGATCAGAGCAGGACCCCTGACAGTCATCATCCCTGAGAACCATCTGGCCGACGCCTGACGCTCCCTCACCCAAACACAAGCTGACACCCTATTAATCTGCTACCGCCATGCATACATACGTGTATGTGCGTGCGTGTGTGTTTCGGCTTGTGTGAATGAATGAATCGGGGAGTGTGTGTAATGTTGAGCGTATGCGTTACAATTTTTGCCATGTCCATGTTTCTGTGTGCGTGAAGGTGTGTGCATGTTGGTGTGTGTATGTGCTCCAAACCCAAACCGTGCACACACATATGAACGGTTACACACACCATTCTGCCATCCGCCAACAACAGCCGGCGCTGAAGGGAGCTGAAGGGTGCTTGGAAATTAAGGTTATTACACAAATTGAGCCATATGGTCTAAATATTTCAGAGCTGAAATTTACTAGGCAATAAAAATGGCCCCTACCTCGGTAATGGTGTAAATTACAGCTTAACCACCAGCGCTAATGATGTCCTTCTGTACGCCCCGTAACCAACCGTACATGAAGGACACATTGTTTAAAAAATACCCCAGGAAAAGCAAAAGAGAGACAGCGAGCGAGAGAGAGGAAAAAGAAGGAGGGATGGGGAGAGAGGGAGCGAGGCGACGGAGGAGGTAAAAGAGGTGAGGGAAGAGGAGTGTAAAGAAAGAAGAGAGAGAGAAAAAGAGTGATTAATGTAGAGAGTGGAGAAAGAGAGAGCGCTAGCAGCATGTTTACAATCTGTTAGTTTACCATTAAGAGCCCGTCAGAGAACGCGGGACAGCGAGGGCCAGCCGGCGAACTGTGTCTCAAAGCCAACACGAGGTTCAGAATGTGTGTGTGAGTGTTTGACCTACACAGTCAGAATATGTCTACTTAGGCATGTGTCGCTGGAAGACGTATATAGGTATGGACATGTTATCAGAGTATGTACATGTATGTCCTGCAGGTGTGTGGAATGATTTGATCGCAACAAACAAGTGATGATGTTAAACACATGCTGTGAAACACGCTGTATGAATACAGATGCAGGAAAACTTTAAAAACGGTTCTTTAGATGAAGCCAGACTGAATTCATTTTCTTGCTGAGAGTATCTGTAGGATAGATATGAAGCCAACTGTCTGTTAGCTTAGCATAGCATACGCACAAAAGCAGACGGCCTGTAGCAACAGTAATAAACTCCACCTATCTGCATCTCTACAGCTCATCGTTTATTCCATTATAAACCCTTTGTTTCATCAATATAAGGGGGAATGTGGCAGACTCTTTCATGGCTAGATGTGATGACCTCCTTGACTCTCAGATTCAGAGAAATCAGCTGAGTAGTTTTTGCATGCGTTTCATGGAAATCAAAATGCCTTTTCTATGGAAATGTATTTATCCTCAGTAGATTTTGATTTTTAGAAATATTTGAAAGAGACTACGCAGGCACCTTTAAGTTTAATTCCCTGTTATGTCTTTAATTACAGTAAAATAAGTAATAACAATATGCAAACAGGATTGAACATCAGCTGTACTCCGTCACTTGTTGCTTGTTACTCTTACTCACAGCTCAGCTCTTCAGTTTGCTTCACTTAACCAAAGGAGCAGAGGATAAAGGGTGGTCCATGGAATAGGAATGACAAGGATTTGCCCTTGCTCTGAGTGACACCCTCTAACAAATGAGGGAGATGGAGAAGTGGAGGGGAGAGAGGAATGGCGATCTGAGTGTACACATGGTGAGGAGAGAGGGACGAGGAGGTTGAAAGTGGAGGAAGAGACAGGTTAAGCGAGGAAGGGAGGATTAGAGGAGAGGATGAGGAGACTCAGATGCAGAGTTCGTTAGGCCCTCGGCCTATCAGACCCCTTAGTTAGAGGTGTCCAACTCTGATTGGAGGGCTCTCAGCATTCTGCATAAACAGCCAAATAATCAGGCCGCAACACTCCCTCTTCTCCTAACTGCAATCTCTCTCACTGTCTCCTCATCTGTTCCACAACTCCTCCCTCCGTCGCTCCATGCGGCTCAGGCCTCCCTCCATCACTTTACATTTCCATCTGGGTTTTCTCTACGTCACAAATTACAGTTTTTATGTTATTCTCATCCACCATCTTTGCCCCCTTCATCCCCTCTTCCTCTGTCTCCCTCTCATCCTGTCAAGTGATTTTTTTTTCAAGTGAGTTTTGTATATGTTCGCTTACTTCCTCTTTCTCTCTCACTCTCTCTCTCTCACTCACTCTCTATTGCTGGGTAATGACAGGTTGTGTGTTATTGTGTGTCTGTCTGTGAAGAGGCCACACCATCCAGTGTAGTGCTCTCCACTTGTCTTAATGGGCGTTTAGTGCTGCAACCATGATATGATGGTCATCACTTTAGAGCAGTGTTTGTGTGTGTTTGCTTGTGTGTGTGTGTGTGTGTGTGTGTGTGTGTGTGTGTGTGTGTGTGTGTGTGTGTGTGTGTGTGAGAGAGAGAGAGAGAGAGAGAGACACTGTCTTTCTACCTGGACATGCATCCAGACTCTTTGTGTTTACATATGGCAGTAAGAATAATGCCCATCCATTGGTGTTGATGAGTTTAAAGAAAGCTTGGATCTGAAAGGTGCAGATCTGGCTGTATTTGTGATGAACCCTCCATCAAGTTGAATGTTAAAAAACTGCCACTATACTCATTGTTACCTTTGATTTATTTTGTTAATGTTCAGATAACATTTTAGTTTTCTTTTAATTGATTCAAGAATTATATTTCACAGAACTGGCTCCAGATCAGCTACAATTTTTTAACTCATTTTAAGTTGGTGAGGTATCTGTGATTTTAAGCATACAGTCCCTCCCTCATCAGACTATATCCATTGGTCTTTGGCCACATCATACACACACTCACACACACGCATTAATTCCAAATTCACTGTTCCTGCGGTCTATAACCGCCAAAGCCAATCATGGCTGTCGGTGTGAAGTGGGCACGCCTGTTCCAGACCCCTACAGTCCCTCTCTATGTCTGTGCTGGCCACAGACAAACACATGCCTGATGGCACTCGGTGTGGGTGTGTGTGTGTGTGTGTGTGTGCGTGTTGCATAAACGTCTGTATGTGTCAGGGTATGTCTAACGCACACTGACTAGCAGGGACACCCATGCAGGGCATTTGCAAACAGACACAGGGAGATTGTGCCAGCAGCCTTGAATTAGGCATGCACACATAAATACATGCACACGCACAAACTTGGCTTGAGAGCTTGGCATGGGGGGCTGACCTCTGGGGGGGCTGGCTGACCTCAGAAACCTCTGAAAACAATTACTGCTCTCACAGGGCTGGACCGGGCACAGTTTGTGCTAATAGACTGGACTGAAGCATTGCATTGAATTGGATTGAATCATATCTTCAGTTGGCATGTTTTACCACACACCTACAGATCTGAGACACATAGGAAAAGGTGAAACAGCATGATGCTGTATTATCTCTGCAGGATTTAATGTGACAGAGCAGAGTCCAGATAAGACCTGTGGAGAGAAAAGTCCCAGAGGTAGAAAAGCTGGACTCCTTTCACCTACTATTAGGAATACTTCTGTCATGTATTTTCTTAGAAGCTTACATTATTTCTACCTGTGTGTGTGTGTGTGTGTGTGTGTGTGTGTGTGTGTGTGTGTGTGCGCGCGCAGGCACGTGTGTGTGTAGCCATATGCTAATGTTGGTCCGTCTCTCTGTCTCCGTCTCTCTGCAGGGCCCAGTGCTGAAGCCTTTGTGAAATAATCAGCATAATTCTTTTGACAAATACACATGGTTATTCTTAATTAGTATCACACACTGTCCCCCCAGCCGCACCATGCCTCTCCACCTGAATATCACACACAAGCGCACATGCACACCCAAACACAGATGTGCAGTTGCACACATGCACTTCTTCTAGGGAAGCATGGGCAGGTTAGGGTCCGTACAAATGCACACTCATAAAAACTGGTAATGATAAATGTGCACAAAGTTCAAGAAGCACACATGCACAGTGACCCTGTTATAAAGGCTACACAGTAAAACACACACACACTGTCCAGAGGACCCCTGCTGTAGCTGCTTTCACACAAAGAGTGTGGAAAGGACAGAAGGAGGAAATAGAAGATTGAATAGATTGCTTCGTTGCCTTCAATGCTAAATTGTGTTGAACCATGTAAGATCTGAGGGCTCTTTAATGTATAAATTAGCACAACCTCTTCCTGTCTCTTCTCTTCTGTCCTGTCGTTGTCTCCTTCCTCTCCCTCTGTCTTGTTTACACCCCCCTCCATCTCTCTCTCTTGACTTCTTGCTCCCCCTCTGTTCTCTTGCATTTGGCATGATTAACCAGAGACTTTGATCATCCACACGCTCGCGCTCACTGGATCTAGGTTGACAAGAACCTTTTCCTTTCATATTTTACATTGTTGCTATTCATGGGGTCATTATAGGTTAAAAAAAACAGATGTAATAGAAAATCCACCATTTATCAAAAATGGAAATCAGAGATGCTGAATGCTGAAAAACACAACAAATCTCGCAATGTTAAAGAAAACGCAAGAATAGTTAAAAGTAAAGATTAGGAGGCCTGGACACCAAATAGTACATCACATGTAAACACTGGAATAATTTAAGTGAAACCAAAGGTTCAAATAAAATTAGAGAGGCTTTGGTAGAATATGCTGAAGTTATGTTGTCTAAACTGGTTATAGACAGATACTATGTTGGGAAGTACAGTTCAAGTTGTGTGGCGTTTATATTCACTGCAGAGATTGTATATCGTTTGAAAATGATCATGTTGTCATTTCTCAGCATACTGTGTGTTTTGTTTTGTTTTGTGCGGTTGTGTGTGTGTACATGTGTATGTATGAGAGAGAAATGGTTATTGAGGGAGCTGTTAATGTAATGTAATAGTAGTGTGTTTTAGTGTAACACCGTTTGATTACTGTCTGTCTGCATGCCGGTGTGCGTGTGCGTGTGTGTGTGTGTGTGTGTGTGTGTGTGATGCAGCGAGCAGGCCGTTAACGTGGTGTGTTTCAGTGATAAAGTGTTTGAATGTATTGCCATCTAGAGGCGTGTAGCAGAGTCTCCATGCTCCTATAAAAGCTGCCAGCGCCAGATGCTGCTATTGACAATGTGCATATGTTAACCGCTTTATAGGCCACATGCCTCACATATTTCACCGGCTTTTAAGGTAGAGAGATCTCTCATTCCCGCTCACTTAATCTATCTCTCCCTTTTGCCACATCTGTCTTTTTTTTCTCCTCCACTTTAGCTTCCTCCCCTCTTTTTATTTAACCATTCGCTCAATCTCCCTCTGTCTTCCTCTCCCTCCCTCTCCCTCTCCTTTTTTTATTTCCTTTGTCAGTTATTAACTTACTCACTCTACTTTCTATCCCTCTTTTGTAATTCTCTGTCCAATATCAACTTACTTATATATACATATATAGCAGGCCCGTCTCATTTTTCTTTCTCTTTATTTCTCACTCCCTACACCCTTCTCTCTTTCTATCTTTCTCCACCACTCGTCTCTCTCTTTGCGTTCCTCCCTCCCTCTACTGAGAAATAGTGAGATTTATTTTCTAGTTGTTTTTTTCCTTCACTTTAGCTGACTCCCTTCTTTTTTTAACCATTATCTCACCCCCCCTCTCTCAGTTTTTGTTTTGTCATTTATTAACTCACTCTACTTTTTCCTGTCCTTTTTTTAAATTCTCCGTCAGACATCAACTTACTTTCATACACACGCACATGTATGTATGTCATTTGTGTGTCTTTTTTCTTTCAGTCTTTATTTGTCACTCCCTCCACCCGTCTCTCTTTCTATCACTCTCCTCCCCTTGTGTCTCTCTCTTTGCGTCCCTCCCTCCCTCGCTCTCTCTTGACTGAGAAGTGCTGTGATTTGCAGGAGGATTTAGCTTGTGTCTCGGGGCTTATTAATCCTATTTTACTGTGGATGAAAAACATGTTGGCTCCCAGACATGAAAACTGTGAATACATGCATTTTGCTTGTTGTTCAGACAGTTCATCCTTGGTGCCACGCTACGGTGATTTGTCAGGGTTTTTCATTTGATTCCGTTTGAATTGGAGCCTTTTTGATCCTCTCGCCGCTGCATTGAAGTGTGTTACCAGTTAATCTCTTTACATATGCTCGCTTATGTGAAAGCGTACAGTCCTGAACAGACAATTGCAAAATGAAAAAAAACTGCAGAGTCAACATATATGAAAAATATGTCCTCCTATGGTGAGCAGTCATACACAGACAGATATCAGTCTCATACCTGATTCAAAGCTCACATAAACAAACAGGCAACGCCACATCCTGGAGCTGAGTGCTCTCTGACTACCATGTCATTACACACCAGGGCCTTTTGAAACAGCAGTGTGTCTCTTATCAATTAGTAAATGTTGTTCCCACTGTATCACACACACGTACACACACACTACTCTGCGTGTGCCAGGGCGTTGGGCCGGGTCCCACGGCCTAAAGCTACTGGCAGACACACTGTGTTTGTGTATCTTTGTGTGTGTCTGATATGAAAGGGTGCATGTGTGACATAAAACACTCGATGTGGAAGCTTTGAATCCACCCATAAGGGACGGCTGCCTGCCTGCCTGCCTGCCAGTCTCTCTCTGTCTCCGCCACTTCTCTGGTGTCTACTTACTTTACCATGACAGAGCCTGGATGTTGAAATGTTGATATCACAAATCCCATGTCATGTCATCTTAGCTCGCCATTGTCTCACTGTTCTTTTTCATTCCCTCCATTTTAATGAGTAATGTTCTGGTTTTATTCATGCAGGGTTTGTTTGTGGAACTAATTTCCTGACACTCTTCTCTTCTCTAGATGGCGAATGCTTCCCCGTTTCACTTTCTCTCTTTTTCTCTTTTTAACTCGCACGATCATTCCTTTGTCTCCCCTCTTTTCTGTCCTTCTCCTTATTCCTATCTCCATCTCATCCCTTCCTCCTATTTTCTCCTACTTTTCCCTTAATCTTCTTCTGTTTATTGCACTCATTCCATCCCTCTTTATTTGTTTCTATTTTGTCTTTCAGGGTTCAGTCTTCGAAACAACAGTCTACGGTTTTGAACCATACAGTCAGTATAGTCTTCGAGTGGAGGCTGTGAACGGGGCAGGTAGGTTCATTACAATCAGCAGCTCATTTAAAAAAAAAAAAAATAACATCAGCACCAGCCACTGAACCAGTCCACTGAGTCTAGATTATAACCCTTCAGGCAGTGTGTCCAGTCCTTGGGTCGGCATTAGGACCCTGGAGGCGTCTCCGGCTGGCCTGGCTAACTTCACCGTGGAGCAGCGAGAGCAGGGTAGAGCGTTACTGCTGAGCTGGGATCAACCACATGCTCCGAATGGAGACATCACGGTACAACGCACAACAAAAACAGTATACATATACACAACATATATAAGTGATGTGCATGACGCTCCTCAGATAATACCAGTATAGCAGAAGATACAGTAGTCAAAGTACATTTACTTTGTTACTGTACTCCAGTACATTTGTCATATATCTGTACTTATTTAAGTAGATTTGTTTACATGTACATGTAGTTATCCATTTAAAATATTCTTTCTTCTATTACTATGTGTATGGATGCTGTTCACTTATATGCTGATACAGACTTTCTGCACAACAACAGGCCTGCACCTGAAATGACCACAGTCAAAGATACACACTTCTCTGATGTCTCTCCTAACCCTCTTCTCCCATCACTCCCTGCTTTCCCTCTCCTCCTCTCCAGATGTACAACTTGTACAGTGAGGGAAACCTGGAGTTCAGCGGCCTGTCACGCAGCTTCCTGTTTCGTCGTTTGGAGCCGTGGACTGTTTACGCTTTGATTCTTGAAGCTTGTACCTCAGCGGGCTGCACACACACCCCTCCTCAGCACGCCACCACCGCAGCTGCTCCACCTGCTTCCCAGCCTCCCCCCAAACCTCTCTTCATTGGCCCAGACCGCGTGTCACTCAGCTGGGGACCTCCCACCCAGCCCAATGGGCCGATTGGAGAGTATTTCTTACTTGGGAGAAGTCAGGAAGAAGTGGGGAAGGGGAGAAGTAATGAAGAGGGTTTTGAAAGGGGAAAGGTGGGTGACACTAAAGACACATCTCTGAAGATACAGGCAGTGATATTCAAGTTTACAGGTCATTTGTTCTCATAACTGATAAAGATGTTATGTTAAAAGAAAGTCGGTATTTCTTGGTTTTCAGTTTAATTTCCATCCTTGTCTCCAACAGGTTCTCTTCAGAGAATCCTCCCCACAACACACAGACACCTTCTCCTACATAGTGACTGGATTACGTCCCTGGACTCGGTATGAGTTCAGTGTCCGATCTCACAACCCCGCTGGCAACACCAGCAGCCCCTGGGTAACTGTAACAACCAGACAGGCCCCCCCTCGTGGCCTGGCCCCTCCAACAGTGAGTTACGTCCAAGGTCAGCCCACTCAGCTGTTGGTCTCATGGACTCCTCCTTTAGAACTCAATGGGGTTCTTCAGTCTTACAGGATTCAGAGGAACAACGTGAGTTTCTCATTTAGTTTTGACCCGACTGTGCTCAGCCACACCGATGAAGACCTCCTGCCTTTTACAGCATACAGGTACTGCTTGCTCTTAGATGAGTTAATGTTTATCTATGAGGAGTCAAAGCAAACAAATGTATCTATAAACTTCCATTCTGTTCTGTTCTGCAGCTACTCAGTTGTAGCCTGTACATCGGAGGGATGCATCACCAGCCCTCATACAGACATCAGAACTTTAGAGGCTCCGCCCGCCACAGTGGAAGCTCCCACATTGGACGCCATCACATCCACCAGTATAAACATTTCCTGGAGCAAACCACTGACACAGAACGGAGAGGTGACACAATATGTGCTGAAACTGAACAACAATGAGGTTTACCGTGGGAGAGACCAGAATACAGTGTTGTCAGATCTTCTGCCTCATACGTCATATCAGCTGCTTCTGTTGGCGTGTACCAGTGGTGGGTGTACCACCAGCGCCTCAGTGTCTGCTGTAACTGAGGAGGCTCCTCCCACTGGACTGGATGCTCCGACTCTCAAGGTGTCTTTTTAATTTTGACCTGACTCTAACACTAGGTGTGCAATACTGTAATCTGTGGTAATCTCGATGTCCACTCAAAGCTCTTTACATTACAGTTTTGCCATTCACACATTCACATGTGCAGCACTTTCCATATCTCTATCATACATCACTCACACAACCCCCAAACTCCTCAGCCAAAGGAGTGGGGGATCAAACCACCGACCTTATGTGGACAAACTGCTCTACCTCTGAGCCACGGCTGCTTTACAGTATTGGAGACATTTCCCCACTAATCCAACAAGTTCAGCACTAATCCTATGCATGCACTCAGTTTGACAGTTTATTAGGTACACCTTGATAAAACTGATGCAGACTAAAGCAACAGACAATAAATCATGAAGTTATAATTTTCAGAGAGTTTGGTTGATTCAACTTTGTGATCATTTTTGAAATTTGAAGTTTGTGGTGTTTGTGTTATTTAGCTGACAATCATTGATATCCTGAAATAATAATAATCAAATCAAACTGTATTTACATAGGACGTCTAACATGCTGTGCATATTCTAGTTAAGAGGCAGAACAATAGTATGACCAGTAAAGTAGTACTGGTAAAGTGACATCAGGAGGCACAAATAATCGAGAAGGCAACGATGACTGACATTATTGTTTTAATATTTGTGCTGGTGTAATGTCTCTCTGCACCAGCTGAACAAAGACTGGTGAGTGCCAAGGTACAGTGAGGTAGAATAACAATAGAAACACAGATTAACTGCAGCCTCCAAAATGATCCTACAGTTGAACTGTCACCTCTCCAAAAACTGAACATTACAATTTTCATGAAGGTTGGATTACATTTATATTGATGTTCTGTTTGGTGTACCTAATAAACTGGCAACTGAGTCATCATTAGTTTTTTCATTGTGATTTAATTATCATCATATTGTTTTTTTCTTTTTCAGGTCACTGGCCCAGAGTCAGTGGAGATTACCTGGAGACCACCAGAGCACCCTAATGGCGTCATCACAGGGTACGAACTCTGCAGAGATGGAGAAGTTATCTATGTTGGCTCGGAGACACATTACCACGACTTCACACTTCTGCCAAACGTCGAGTACAGCTACTTCGTCCGATCCAACAACAGCAGAGGGACGGTGCGCAGCTCAGCAAACTCAGCAAAGACCCACCCGTCGTCTCCTTCAGGTGTAGGTCTCCCCACACTGACGCCTCTGGGACCAAGCCAGGTGGGTCATTCACGAGTAACAGCTCATCATCATAAAATGATTAAAGTGGATGTTTACCTTGGTACTATCTTTAAAGTTTGTTTTAAAGTTTTACGCTGTGTTGTATGTCTTTCCAGGTGAGAGTGGAGTGGACTTCTCCAGCGCGTCCTAACGGAGAGATTGTGGGTTACACTGTGTATCAGAGAGATCCAGTGCAGGTCAGCATGAACAGCACTGTGTTCACTCCAGAGGACCGTGCCTTCTCTGACCGACACACCACTCTGCATGGACTGGCTCCTTACCACAGGTCAGTCCAAGCCCAAGTCACTGTTATGTCATTTGCAACATTTGTTTTGTGTGTGATGTGATTATATGTTTAAGTTGTAAGGTAGATATTTGTAAATTATTGTTATTTTTTCTTTTTTATGAAAGACTTGTATAAATATGGCCCATTTATAATTAAATGTTATTGCCTAACATGGTGGAGAGACAAGTTCAACAGCACGGTTACAATTCCACGTTTCCCTGTGTGGTAATAACTGCATAAAGGAAAATACAGGGGGGAGATCAGAGATAAGAATGAGCAACAAGGAAGGGAACAGAGTGCCACCTCTTGGCGACAATAAACACTGGTTGGCTCTTTACACTTCTTCGCTGGTCAGTACCTGTTTGGAACCAGTACCATTTTATTCAAGTGATAACCTAAATTCTCTTAAAAACCAACCAGACAATAAATTCTTTAGATGGTTTGATTTAACATATATTTTGAATAACTACACTGCAAGTGAACTGAAATTAAATGTCGTAAGCTTGTGTTACTTTGGTTTTAAAGGGCCGAAGCAACGAAGGAAATAATAAAAAGTGTGTTTTTATATATTTTCCATGTGTCATCTGTCAGAGATGCATCAAATTTCACTGCAAACACTGGAGCAAATAAAAAGAAAAATCTGCCTCAAGACAAAATGACTGTACTTCTGTCACTGGCTTGTACCATTTACATCTTCCTGAAAAATAATCACATAAAATCATGCATATTATGATTATTATTATGATTATTATTATTATGTATGCTCTTGATAAGGTTTGGTGATTTATATAATATCTGTTTGATAGTTGGCTTTTTTATTTAAGTCTTAAGTTATAGACAGATAGTTGTTAAATATTGATGTGTTTATGGTGAATATCTTTTTTCTGTGTGTGTGTGTAGGTATGAGGTGAGGATAGAGGCATGCACAGCGCTTGGCTGCTCCTCCAGTGACTGGTCATCCGTAGTCACTCTGGAGGCTCCCCCTGCTGGACAGGCAGCGCCACTGTTAGACCTGCAGCCTGACAAACACAGCGGCCTGCAGACCACCTTCCTGCTCACCTGGTCCCCTCCAGCTCAGCCAAATGGTAGAGTCCTGCATTATGAGGTGTACCGCAGGCTGGACCGTACCACTGATACCCACAGAAGTGATGGAGCAACACTCATCTACAGGAATGTTTCCACTTCATACAAGGATGAAGGACTCCAGCCATACACTCTACACCAGTATCAGGTATAATACAGTTTATGTATGTGTGTGTTTAGAGAAGCTAATACAATTGAATGCTTCATTAATACTAAACTGAGTACTGATTTATCTAATATCCTGTGGCTTAGGAGATACAGTGGGTTATCTTACGAGAGGGTTGCTTGTTCAAACCCTGCCTACCTCGTTCTGCATGCCAAAGTGTCCTTGGGCAAGACACTGAACCCCAAACTGCCCATGATGCTTGTGCCAGCAGTGTGTGAGGGATGTGTGACAGAGAAAGTGCCGGACATACATATACTCTATGGGTGAATGGCAAAACTGTACTGTAGAGTGTTTTAAGTGGTCATCAAGACTAGAAAAGAGCTAAATAAAAACAGACCATTTACCATTTATTTAACCAGATCTGAGCGGAAACCAATACTTGTTAAAACAGGAAACCACTGGATATTGACCTGCATGTTGTGATACATCCGTGTAGTTAAAAAAAATATATTTGTAGTCGAAAAGATAAAGAAACTGGGATAATACAGATTGAGATCATGTGGACTTGTTTTCAAATTTCATATTAAAACTTCCACTAAAAAGAACCAGGATAGCACGAATAATGGAAAAATGCAAAAAGATTTACACACTGCTATGTAACAGTAATATATATATTCTCATTTATATTTTAGCCTGATGGAAATATTTACTCTTTTTTATATCCCACATTGGACATGAGAACAAAACTGTAGATGTTTTATTGTGATCTGTGAACCTCATTTGATGATGAGATCTGATGTGACTGACAGATCAGAAGATGTGTCCTGTTTTCACAATTAAATGCTTTCACACACACATACACACACAAACAAGCCAAGTAATCAGACAGGTGTTAAATGGAGGGGTCCATATTTATGCTGTTGTGTTGTGCATTGCTACGCTAATTGACAGGCTAGCCCTTTGGAAGTAACAATAACATTAGTATTCCTGCCTGTCAGACATACGAGCCGAGGCCAGAGAACCTGTGTAATTGATTGAGTTTGCCTGATTGTGGTGCCGTCTTTATTTACGAGGGTCCTAATTTATGACAGGGGGAGGGAGGGAGGGAGGGAGGGAGGAGCTTTGGGAGATGACGGGCGGGCAACAGAGCCATTAATCACTGAGCCCTGAGAGCACCCACTTCCTGATTACCAGCCAGCCAATCGAATTAACTGTTAGCCCCCATGGTAACAGAGCTTGTATTGGAAAGACCTTTTAATGGTGACCGCTACACGTCCCCTGAGGCTTTGCCAGTAGGGTACGTGGACAAGGTGGTGGTATGTGTGTGTTGTGTATGATCATGTGTGTACACAGTGTGTTTGTGTGCACAGGTCAACATACATGTGTCAGAGACAGAGAAGTGAAGAAACTGAAAACAATGAAGTTACTCTCTTTGCTTTTTTGAAGCAGCACGTAATATTTCCTCAGTGAATCTTTCCATCTACAGAGCGATCTATCTGCCCGGCTTTATTTTTATTTAGCTGTTAATCTGTCTGTGTTCCTCTCTGGCTCACATCCTTTCTCTCTCCATGTCTCAGGCATACACAAGGACGATAAGTCAGTTCAGTTTAGCACACCACAGTGCAGAGAGAGAAATCATATTAGGCTAATTACACTGGGTCATAAGCTCCTATTGACAGCTTTATGCTTGGTTTTAATTACTGCCCACTTTCACACAACTTAGCCCCTTCACCCCAAGTAGATGCACCCGCCAAGTAGCTGTGTCGGCCTATCAAATCAAGTCCGCAGTCCGGGCGTCCAATAAAAAGGCTTGAATACTGTCTGGAAGTTTCCTGTAGTGGTTTGTTGCCATGGTGGCTCATTCGCTGCCATGGCAGCTAACAGGGTATATTTTTATTTTGTGTCTAATAAGCCAAATCATGGCCCAATAGGAGAGGAGTGGAGAGAAAGCAGTAAAATGTCTGTCGATGATATAAGGACGAAGAGATGAGTTCTACCTTTCAGCGCTGGATCAAGGGCAAGGTGATCTGGGCTGACTTTAGTTTTGAACTTTTTCTCGGTGTTTGGTCTGTGTGCCACAAACTTCTTAATCAAGCCCACAGCCTTGCGTCATGATGGGGTTTAAACCATGTTGCTACCAGGGGAAGAACATGGTTGTTGCCGGGTAGAAATATTTTATTGCTGCAAGTTATAACTTTTATGATGGCAGAGGCAAATGTAATTGAAACTCTTTAAAGCAACAAGTCAAGTCAGAGTTCTTGTGTAAAAACTACATGATGTGTGTTGTATAAAACCTTTATTTTACCTGATGCTGATTCACTTTTCCTCAGGAGGTTTAACTAGACGTGTTGTGTCCTTCACAAGGGATCCATGCCATTAATGTTCTGCTAATGTGATTACAATAACAACAATAGCTTGTTGATTCAATTAATCAAGTGGTTACAATCAAGACATAGTTGACATTATTACTGTAGAACTCATTATTAAACAGATATACACATACAGGAAAATCTCTTACTCAGTTCACTCAGTTATTTAGGAGTCAGAATCACCTAAACTCAGTACAATACAAATCATAATTGTGTTGTAGTATGGCCATAATCAACTATTTAATTACCAAAATGTATGTTTCAATAGTAAACGTTTTTATTCGTACGAACACTGTGGGCTCATCTCGCTCCTCTGTTATCCGCTGCACACTTTGACCTTTTCAGAGTGACAGGATGCCCTTTACCTGACGTACCCTCTTCCTTTCAATCCCTCTACCCCTCCTTCTCACTTCTCTACACAGGCACCTGTTCCTTCCCTCATTCTTCTTCTTCCTGCACCCCCCCTCTGTTCTCTTTTTCTCCCTCCACCACACAACAATATAGGCAATGACCAAAAGTCAAGATACTTAAAGACAGAAAACTTCATAGGACTGACTGAAAGAGCTTGTAAGAGCAGTAGATGTTATTTCACCCATTTAAGTTTTTCACTGACTACCTAATGCCTAGTGTCTGTATAAATATTCTGTATAGGTTTGGTCTATTTCATCGGATCCTGGTCCTGTGTCACAACTGTTCAGACAGTTTGGAATAGAATTATATCCATCTTGAAGAGCATCGTCTACTTTAAGTTAAATGATATTTATGTACAATAAATAATAATAATACAATACAAATCAAGCCAATGTGGATGATGTGTATTATACACTACAGAAAACTCTATGAAGCAAAGTATAGCATACATAAAAGTTTTTTTTTATATAATTCTGGAGATGCCTGTAACACCACCCACTAAAGTCAAATAGTTTGTGTCAGTGTCGTCTGTGTAACCAACATGCACAGTTTCAACATAATCTGATCTGCAGAACTAAAACAATCTCAGTGTAAATTCATTAATGAAATTATAAAAAAATCCTGATCACTCTCTTTGCATCTTGTCCAATCTTCCTCTCATCCTCCTCCTCACCATCCCCACTCTCTCCATCCTCCTCCTCTTCTTTCCCCTCTCCCATCTCTGTCCATCTGTGCTGTCACTTAGATCAATCAGTCTGATTGATCACGGCCTAATTGACTATTATTGAGGTTAATTCAACTCTTAACACACTTTCGAGCAAATGCGTGCACGCGCAGAGTTCGCGATCACGGCCACAAACAATAAACCGCAAACACACGGACACACACTTTCAAGACGAGAGCTCAGACCCATCCATCTGCCTTCTGCACCACTTCTGACAGGCTACAGATGACTTACACATGCAAATCTCCACCCTGCCTGACCCTGTGCTGTGTACACTCTCTAATTATACCCAACACAAGCACGTAAATAAGATTACTCTGTGTGTGTGTGTGAGTGTGTGTGAGTGTGTGTGAGTGTGTGTGAACGAATAACTCCTTGATGAAGGTGAAAAGTAATTGTCATGCCAGATATGTTGGTGTTGGGTTGCATGGTGAAAAGGTTTTGCTCTCACTGCTGATGGTGGTTTTGATGGATGGTCCAATGAATTGACTTCTATCCTTTTGTTGGGCTGGTGGATGCTGGGTAATTAAGAGAAGTCTTCATCATTAACACTTAATAAATCTTAAATCTTGTGACAGAGGAAATAAAAGTTTGTCTGACTTTCACTTTCTGATCCCTCTCGTCGTTTTCCTGTCACTTCATGATATTATGGACTCATATGAGGTTTTGACCAACAGGTGTGGGCAGTGAATTCAGCCGGTCGCACAGACAGTCCGTGGACCAATGGGCGGACGGGACCTGCTCCACCTGAGGGTGTAGGCTCACCCATATTCCTGCGTGTTTCAGCCACCTCAGCAGTAGTGGACATCCATCCTCCAGCTCGACCCAATGGGATTATAAGCCTTTACAGAGTGTTCTCACTGACCCACAAAAACCACACGCTGGTAAATAACATTACACACGTACTGAGTTTTGAGATGTCTGTTCTGTCTTCTCTTCCTGTTTCTATGATCACTGCCTCTTCCTCTCCTGCTATATCCTCTTCCTCCCTGGTTAGAGACTGAAAATATAAACTTACCTCACCATCATCTTCTTGCAGCTCTCAGAGGGAACATCCCATCAGCAGACACTCTATGGTTTACAGCCTTACACCCAGTACTGGGTAGGAGTGGAGGCCTGCACCTGTTATCAGGTAGTATCACTAGAATGCAGGGTAGTGTGCAGTATATTCTGAAGTTATATACACTGCTGTACTTGTTCATGTACTATCTTATTTGGTCTTCTTTGGAAACATTGTTGTGTGCTACACTAGTATTTCCAAATAAGTAAAAAGTTGTTTTTATAGTTGGATTGATAGAAAGATATTCAGTTTAGATTAAAGTGCGGCTCTGGGTGCAATTTTTTGCACTAAACACAATGCAGTTTAAATCAAGTGAAGTGTTGTCCTTCATAGTAACATTTATACTGTAATAAACGTAAGGGCACATATTGTGTCTATTGTTTTTCTTCATTACTTCTGCCAGGATGCTGAAGTTGTACATTCAATAATACTGTAGCTCTTTAAAGTCCTTTTTTCTGTCAGTGCTGTAGTCAGGGTCCTGTGAGTGAGCTCCACACCTTGGCTGCACCCCCAGCCCACCAGCCCCCTCCTCGTCTCGTCACACTGACCTCCCACTCCGTTCAGCTGGACTGGGACGAGCCCCTGGCTCCTAATGGAGTCATTGAGAGGTGAGTAGATGACATTAGATGGGTTATCAGTATTATCATTATTCTTATTTGTATTATTGTTGTTGTCATTGTCAATATAACTCGCCCACCCCCACTCTCTCTCCCTCTCTCTCTCTCTGTTTCCAGCTGTGAGCTACATCTCAGATCACCATGTCCGCAGCCCCCCCAGCCGGTCCCCCTCCCTTGCACTGAAGCACCAGTTGAAATCTGTTACTTCGGCAAAAGGCGAAGCTACAATGTAACAGGCGAGTTCATATTCATATCAAGTACAGATATTTTACTTTTGTTTCTTGACCTCTTTAATATTTTCTTATATTAAGACTTGTTTTTTATTTTTTAGTGTTTACTGTTTTTCTACTTAAATCTGTGTTGCTGGGGAGACCGAGAGTATGAGCAATTTCAATTCCTCAATATGTCTTTGTATATATTGCAGAAATTGACAATAAAGCTGACTTTGACTTTGATGACACCATAGACTGTAAACAAAGACGGATGGGATGACTGCTCCCCAAAAGTGAAGCCAAAGTTTCTTGATCACCACCTGGTGGTTGGCTGCAGTATCGGTCATAAATCTAGCATCCTCCATTTTAATGGATTGGACCAAACTAAAAAGTCAAACTACACGTCAGATACATTTTTCTCAGAGATGGTTTAAAGGTTCATTGTGACACACAGTAAAAATATTAGCGTCTGTACCAGACCACAAAAGAACAAAGACCACAATAAACCAATAAAAAAGTGGAACACGGTAAAGTCAGGATTCTCATTAGTGAGTGACTCCTTAATAATTGAGAGCTCAGAATGTATTACAGTAAATCCAAAAAGTCATCTATGAAGACAAATGTAACCAAGCTTTCTAAAGAGGACCAACAGTAGAAGTGAGGGAGAGTGTTGCTTCATCAAAACAGGATTATTCCACCATGGAACATGTACTTGGTTGTTTATATGTTCTGTATGAATAAACGCATCCAAACTGTGCAGGTCTGCAGCCGTACTCCACCTATGAGCTGAGAGCTGCCTGCCTCAACAACATGGGCAGCACCGCCTCCAACTGGACGACTGTCACCACACTCAGTGAAGGTAGCAGACTCATCAAACCCCCCAACCCTCACAGGTCTCCAGTCATTACAGACAAGAATCACATCCAAAGTTTCTCTTACCCTTCTCCCCCTCCCTCCCTCCCCCCCTCCAGCCCCCCAGTACGTGTCTCCGTTCTCGGTGGACAGTAACCTGACAGTCATTTGGCTCGACTGGGCCGGGTCCTTCTCTCTCAACGGATACCTGAAGGAGTACAGTGTGACTGAGAGCCAGCTGAGGGTCTATACCGGCTTCTACAGCTATCTTTATATTCCGCGCACCTCACAGAAAAGTGAGAGCACACACACGACAAATACACACATCCACTCACAAATGTACACACATCATGGACATGTCCTCCACCTCAACAGATAATACAGTTCGAGAAATACACACTCAGACTAAAGGAACTGGAGCAAGTAAACACATAAACATGAAATAGACTCCACATATAAACACAGATATAACTACACTGTGACCCCAAGCATCCAACTTTGCTTAATATGATTGATTAACTCGTTCCAGTCCTTAAGCATTAGCACAGTTACCATTAAAGGATGAAATATTGTTTGAATTAATTAGCTTCGCCAGACCAGTACATAGGTCATGTAACAGTTATGGCCAATAAGCTTCTAATATCTTGAACCTATATCGTAAATCACATTTGAGATCACAAATTTAATTTTTCAATATTTGACCACCTTTGATATTGATCATTGATATTCATTGCTTCAGGAGTTCATCACTGATAATAATAATTATAATAAACTTGATTTATATAGCACCGTTCAAGATACAGTTATAAGTTAGATTGAGCTGCAGCTGAGAAGGCTGTGAAAATATATATGTACCGTATATGTGTCTGTACTGTTTTCCATTTGTGTTTATTCGCACCTTCACAGAGGACTGAAAGCTGTCAACTCCTCCTAACAACTTTATTTAACCTAAATTCTAAATCCTTTGACTTAATTTTTCTCTCTCTCCCTCTATTCTTCTCAGCTCTGTCATTTCAGGTGACGTGTACCACAAACAGCGGCAGTGCCAGCACTCCCATCATCAGATACAGCCCTGCCACAGGCCTCGGTAATGAGCGTGCACGTGCACATGCACACACACACACACACACTCATTGCTAGAATCAATTCAAAATGAAGAATCAAACCATACTCTATATAGTCGATAAAAAAAGGTTTAATTTTCAGCGCTTGTTTTATTTCCACCTCTCTCTCTCTCTCTCTGTCTGTCTCTCTCTCTCTCTCTCTCTCCCTCCCTCTCTCCCTCTCTCTCCCTGCAGGTCCTCCTGAGCCTGAAGACAGTGCTGAAGAGAGCGTCAGCATGTCAGCCAGCCCCGTTTACGCCGAGCTGTGGTTCATCCTGCTTTTAGCACTGCTGGGTCTCTTCCTGTTGGCAATACTGCTGGGCCTAGTGCTGCAAAGGTATTGTAATATAGTGTGTGGCATGTTAAAGGGTTATGGCACGAATAGAATAGAATGGAATTTCTTCTCAAACACCGCATGTGTTCATATAAAGCTGCACTAATGAAAATGAAAATCATTTTGACATGTCTTTATAAAATGCAACACATTCCATGTAACAACTCTGACAAGTTAATCTGAGCAAGAACAAAGGGCTGATTTCTGATGATTTTCTCTTCTCTTCTCCAGAGCACTGAGGAAGAATCCATCAGCCAGAGAGCGCCCTCCACTGGTCATGCTTCAGAAGACCCGGAAGTCTGGGGGAGAGACATACATGGTGAGAGGAAGTAAGAGAGTGGCAAGATGGGGGAAAGGGGGAGACAGCAGAGACAGTAGGTTGTCAGGGTTACAGTGGATGAAAGTTTAGGCTGGATGGTGAACTAGAAGAACAAATGAGACTGTTTCACAAGTATTTGATTTGATTTCTAGAAATCACCAAGTCTCTGAGTCAAATGTTTTCTTTTCCTGCAGATGCTATTCTTTTAAAATATCCTTTTTGTCATTCCTAGTTCTGTTGAAGAATCAATTTACACAAACATTGGTTTCTTGTTGTTTTTATGCTGATTGTATTTTAGCCAAAATATTACTTGGAACTCAATTACATCTGTTCCCTGTTTAAAAATCAAGAGAGAAGCATGAGTGATACATTCATGTTGGTTCCAAGTGCAGACATCATTGTATTTTATTGCATTACTAGTAACTAACATTAACTGCTTCTCAAACTATACTACCTGCACAGTTTGATGTATTTTCTCCTTTTCATGCCTCTATTTATTTTTCCCATATTATATTTTTCTGGATTCCTATAATTTTTCACTTTTTGCTCATTTTCATTCTCTGTAAATCTTTCTTGATCTATTTGTCTTCCTTTATATCTTTCTGTAACCCTCTCCAAAATATACCACTCTCTCTCTCTCTCTCTCTCTACCTCTCTTTCTCTGTTGCTCTCTCACTCTCGCTCTCTCTCTCAGAGGCCCTGTCCTGAGTTGTGCTCTAAACATCACCCCGGCTCTGTGCTCCTCCCCGATCGCCCCACAGTAAGATTATTTCCTGCTATTTTATTGTCAGAACCCTAAACGTTTATTTTATTGTCCCCCTGCAGTTTGACACTGTAGCAGACTGTGTTGAGATCAGCAACGTTATACTTAAAAGCTACACTGTGTACACTGAGGTATGAGATTGTGAATTGTCCGGGTGCTTCTCTCCGCATGTCTCACTTGTGTATATGCATGCTTTGTGTGTGTGTGTGTGTGTGTGTGTGTGTGTGTGTGTGTGTGTGTGAACACAGGCAAGTCAAATGGTTTCTTTTTCTTGTGAGAACAGGAAGATGTCTGAGAATTCATCTTTAGATCTTATGAAATGAATATTTAAAATACAGTGGTTGGTTGCCTTGAATTGTGCAGTTTGTACTTGAACACACTGACTCTATGTGCAACACATACAATTATGTGATGTATCCAAAATTAACAAGAGGAAGCATAAAACCTGTTCACACTATATTTTCCATATATTTTTGTTTATCCATGAACAATTAAAAAAAGAAATCAAACATGTTTCTGGAGGTTTGACTCCCTCTCCTGTATATTCTAAAGGTCCAGTCCTTGTTGAGTAGTGCCCCCTGTTGATTGTTAATATCATGACAATGGCAGCTTATTCAAATTAAAATGTAATAATATTAAGTGTTATCATTATTATTTATATTTTAGATGTTTTCAGTTAAAAGAATCAGGAGTCTGTGTGTGACCTAAATGAATCTGAGCTTTGAATCTTGTTTTGTTTCTTATTTGTTTGAAGTAATAGAATCATGTATTGGGTGGAATCGCAGGGTTTTGCATGTTTTATCTCATAAACCATGTTCACCTAACACAATACTCCCCACATTGAGTTTGTTGTTTTGTTAATCCACTACACTTGTAAACCTGTGGTAGTATGAGGAGTCTGATTTGTACTAAATCTGTTCCTCAGGGCCTGACAGACACAAAGATCATCGGCAGCAGCTCACGGTTTAGCCCCATGTCTGTCTTGCGGGTCCCCAGCCAAACAGACCTCAGTCAGGCCTACTCCCAGCATTCCCTGCACCGCAGCGTCAGCCAGCTGATTGACAGGAAGTCCCTGATGATGGAGGAGAGAAACTGGGACAGCACATTGGGACTTGACTCTGGGCTGGTGAGGAAGGAAATGTTTTATGTTGAAATGATCATTACAGCAGAGAAGGATAGCTCCATGTCACAAGCAAGTCGGGTGGTTCAGTTCAGTTTAGTGCTGTTTTAGTTTATTCCACACAACATAAATCCAAAATACACAAATGAAATGTTAAAAATATGTGTGGGGTAGAAACCAGTAATAGCTCATGAAAATATACCCATACCCTTGTGAAAAAGATTTTTTAATTCAAAACATACAATATCCTCAATGCAGGTTACATATTAGTATAAAAGAGAAAACTGGACATATAGTAGTAAAACAGGGAAAGATTAGAGAGTGTATAGAATATATTTTAAATTAAGCGTTAACAGAATCTTAAAGAGCTCATTTTCATTGCAGATCAGATTTTTAAACAGCAGAGCATTTCTAATTCTTTTGTTGTACTCAGACAGTTACAAAGAGAATCCCAAATATTTACATTTTTATTCCATGAGATTTAACTCGAGATATTTTGTAGAAAAGTGACCCTGAGATGTTTTATACAAAGGAAGATGAAACATTTAATTTCCAGACACACTTCCAAGTGAGAGCAAGGTCTGATCAAAATACAATGCAAACTATTCAGTATTTAACCAGTTTGCCTCATCACGCTGTATTATGTCATTCTGTTCATGTTTAACAAGCTGATTTAGTTTGGCTCCAGAGGAACAAAGCATCTGAAGTGAACGACACTGTGCATTCAAAGAACATGTCAAATCTCAATATCTACAGTGAAAAGGAGTTGGATTCTTTTTCTCTCTGTCACCTTTTCACTGACTCCAGTCTTGTGACTGACTATTTCCTTTCAGTACGGGGAGGAGGATGAGTTCGTGGACGCCATCAAGGCCTTAAGTTCTGTGAAAAAGGAGCACACCATGTTCACTGACACTCACCTGTAAGACACGATCCTTCATCTATCCAGGTATCACAGACACGATCCAGAGCTGGTTTCAAACCCAGACAGTAAAACCATCATTCGAATTAGTCAGTGTTAACTCAGTGTGGGCAGGAGCTCTGACAGGACGGGGAAGTGTGAAAATGATTGAGACAATTTAGGATTGAAATATAAATTAGGAAGTCGGGAAAAATACACTTGGACAGTCTGAAGTTAAAAAAAATCTTGTAAATAAAGACCGGGAAAGTTTTACTTTAACTGTTTTACTGCAAAATTCATCGTAAACCAACAGTTTATTTGAAGCCACTGTGTGTGTGTGTGTGTGTGCGTGTGTGCGTCTGGATTATAATCATACAAAGTGTTATATCTGAACTGCTCAGTTGGATAGCCAGACCATTCTATAATGAATGACAGCTCTTCAACTGAATGATCAGGGTGTTTATATGATTCACTATCTCTGCTTGCCAACTTTTAGTGGTTTTGTTATTTAAAAAAATGTAGAAAGGTCAGATGCATTGTTTAGAATCAAACCAGACTGTAGAAATGGATTCATGTCAGAGGTTTCAGTCGCTTCTTGTGCTTCAGAAAGCTGTTGTGCCTAGAAAGCTTCAACATACAGTGCAGCAGTAGTCCTGTAGACAAAACGAGACAAATGGCCTTGGTGACAAAAAGAAAAATGCCAATTAATGTTTTTTTAAAGTTTGAAATGTGGCTGGGAATCACAGATGTGCCGTCTGACTGTTGTGATTATGTGACGTGACTTTAAAGCCCATTCTGAGATTTTAAGTATTTGGTTGTTGACGTACAGTTTACATTGAATTTTAGAAAGAAGTGGACAAGCTTTGTCGTGAAGTGAAATGTCTAGAATCTAGAGTTGTTTGTCTGTCGCCTGCAGCCTTTTTCATCCTTATATCAAGAAAACACACAAAAACATTGTTTATATCTTGATTCCACCGGTTGGGTCTCAACATTGTAGATTATTTATCAGGGCAGGAGGTTGAGTTTCTGTGGGTTTGCATGTTTTCCATACAAAATTCAAGCCGATTGTTATAGAAGCTTTTCTTTTTTACACTGGCAGTATTATTTATTTAATGTCTTATTTATAGATGGTTCATTGATCAATGTTCTTGTTTTTCTGGGAAATGATAAATAATGACCGATGTTCAAGAAAATGCTGTTTTCTGCTTGTGTCCTAGTATTTTCTTTTCTTCTACATGAAACATATTTCAAATATTAACACATCAAGTATTAAACAGTATACACTGGTCCTGAAAGCAACTGTGTCCCTCATACCTTCCTGTGTTGGCTGCAGACATGTCATTTTTCTGCTGCACCTCTCACATATCTTTCTAGAACAACATCCACATTTATTTTCCACGTTTTCTATTTTGTGGTATGAAAATGAGGCCAGGTTCCTATCACAGTTAAACAGAAGAGCCACAGACAACTTGTAGATGTGTAATATTGTTTTTACTCCATTGTGAGCAGAGACGTTAATATTTAAAAAGCAGCATGTCAAAATAAAAGACACAAAACATATCAAGTCCAAGTTAAAGCCATGAATTTCATACTATCAGTACATGAGGACGAGAAGGCATCAAAATGATACAGGACAAAAACTCCACGAGTGATACATGAGCATTTGCTCCATGATGAGTAATATTGTGCTATTGTGGTTTAAATATTCATTTCAATTGTAGAAAAACAATGATGGAAGTTATCGCGTTTACACAAACAGGTGAATGATTTGCATGAGTGCGTGTGTTGGAGTGAAGAACAGACAAGCTTGAGATATTTAAAGCAACACAATGCAACTTTTACTGGGCAACAGCGCCCTCTGCAGCCACATGTAAAGATCAATTATGTTATGTTGACCGGAGCTCTGACTCCCTCTCACTGAGCTGAAACAACAGAATACTGGATATCACCCATGATCCCCGGCTTCCTGAACCAGATGAGCTGCTGCTGTTACAAATACACCAAACTCTGTTTAGAATTCTTTATATTTTAAATGAGTTTTAGAGAGAAGCTCTGTTTTCTAATGAGTCTTTACCTGATCTACATCGTGAAGCTGCTATTAAAAAAGTTGCATTGTTTTGTTTTAACTAACAGATTACACTTGTTATAAGACACTATTACAAACAGTAGGAATACATAGTCGAATGCTACACAAAGCTCATGGGTTGAGTTTGGAAAACACACACGTGCCATCAGCTGTACAGATACTTCCAGTTCCCACAATCCCACACCAGCACTAACACTGAGGGGCCCGCATCTGCGTCAAAACTCTGCAGCTGTAGTTTAGTTTTGCTCCCGCGTCCCTCGAGGGGACGTCGAGGCAAGTTTGAAATTAAAAAACTGGCAGTAACAACCCCTGCCTCCGCTCAAGGACGCCAGTCTGACAAGGGCACTTCTAAAACATTCACAGCCACATTCACAGCTATTGTCAGCCACCGAGAGAGGGAGAGGCTGTGAAAAGAGCTTGTGGAGTGATTGTAAGGGACAGTATGGCCCTGAGCTACACACACACACACACACACACACACACACACACACACACTCACACACACACACACACACACACACACACACACACACACACACAGGGTTTTATTAAACTCATAAATCACAATGACGACAGACGGCGTCTCAGAGAGGAGACTGTCTGAATGAGAAGGTTAGTGAAATGAAAGCGCTGGGGAAACACACACACACACCTATGTGACACGCTAACAAAACAAAGATTGTGCACTTTGGCAAGTGATCCCCACAAACTACATGCTAACAACTCAGCAATGACTGGCAGCACCTCATACCTCATTCAACCTGTTTGTCTTATTACTGCGTCCAGATTTAAAGGTGAAACTGCAGATTCAACATAAACAGCTGTAACTTTTGTGAAATTATTTAGCATTGATATTTAGTTTGAATTAATCGTCACGTCATCGGAGGTTGACAACTCTCCGATCGCAAATATGTTTTTTAATTTATGGTTTCTATTACTGTTCATCTGTGGTTAATATCATTGACCCGGAAAACTGGAGTAAAGTTAATTATCAACAGAACAATTTGTCTTCTACACGTATTAAAACGTGCATGACAATGATTTTAAAAAAGAAAAGAAAAAGTAAACGATTCTAGTCTGTGACCTGACTCCCCTGGTTTCTTTTCAACTGTCATGTTGTACACATCAGAACATTATAAAATAATACATTAGAATCAGTATTATAGGCAATAAAAAGGCAATAAAACAACAAAACATTACAACATAATGCAGCATTGTACACACACACACACACAGTGATGTCCAGATCCAGATATGTAAGCTCACATTAAGCTGGCTGTAATGTGATATAATGTTATGTAAACACAGCCAGAGAAGAAGCAAGGGACGACAGAGGACAGGAGATGTTTTCAGAGGACACTCAGTCATGTGCTGAAATACACTTTTTACTTTATATTTTATATAAAATAAACGATAGAAAGTCACTTTAATATTAGTCTAAATAGTGCAAGTGCAAACGCAGTAAGGTCCAATAGCAGGGTAATATCAATATAGGCATCATACATGGATATGACTATTCACAATATATAAGACAAACAACAGTGTAAGTATCATCACACATCAATGCATCCATGTTAGGACTTTGTCTTGAATATGTTTGTCTACTTTCTGCACAGTTACATTAAAATGCACATGTTTGTACAGGCAGGGACGATGAAGATTTTATACTGAAATAAGATGCAATCTATGAGGTTAAATAGCTGCTCGGTTTGGCAAATTATAATTAACATTTCAGGA
Source organism: Paralichthys olivaceus (assembly GCF_024713975.1). Taxonomy (NCBI): domain Eukaryota; kingdom Metazoa; phylum Chordata; class Actinopteri; order Pleuronectiformes; family Paralichthyidae; genus Paralichthys; species Paralichthys olivaceus. The sequence goes on from NC_091093.1 coordinate 13,597,898, forward strand.
CAGTTTTTCTAATTATATCTATCTTTTTTTTATGTCTTGTATTTTTACAGCATGTTGTCCCCACAGTTCTAACAAAGCACCAGAAACCAGGAGCTGGTCTGGGTTTCTGTAACTTATCCCAAACAAACAGGAAGTGGAACTCTTACATGGGATCCAACATGTTTGAACAGGAAAGAAGCAGCTTTACCACAAAATAAAGGTTGCTGCCATTTTAATTTAAACTTTCCAGTCCTACCAATCCTACTGCTATATTACTTTATAACCAAGGTGCTTTACTTTTGTCTCTTACATACACACAGTTTTACCTTTACAAGAACAAGCTCGAGTTTAAAGTTCCCCAGAGGAAAAGAGAGGGAGCTTCCAGTTAGAGCCTCCTCCAGTATGGTTTACAATAGATACCTAATGCCTCAAATCAAACGATCACCAACTTAACTTCACCTGGTGTAAATCCATCATTTGTGGCTCCACTATGAGCTCCTCATCACAAGCCTTTGGTCAGAATCCTTTTCAACAAATAACTGTCACATGAGTTCGATTAAGGCACTGCAACAGTCGTCCAAAACAAGACACGTTTAACAAGTTTAAAAGAGGGAGTAAAGTGATGTAGTGTAGGTCCTTGTAGTGAGTGTAGTTATATTGTGATACTGTAAAAAAATATATAAATAATAATTAGTGTGATCTTGTGCAGGCACCACTATCAGAAAACAGACTGAATTCAAGAATTAGAGGTGATGGTTTTTTTTCTCTGTTAAGATAGAAGGGTCACACAAAAACCATAAAGCATTGAAAACAGATTTTGTTCCAATTTATAATGTGTCTGAAGATGTTCGCTGTCAGTGTTAAAGCTACAATGGCATTAATGGATAAATCAGTTTATGAGGTTTCAGTTGTGTGCCACCAATTTTCTTTTCCAGTTTACAAATACTGCATCACATTGTTGGAGTGTTCTGTAAATGTCACATGTTGCAGAGAGTGATGCTCCTCGCTACCACAATAAGCAATTTGCCAGAAAATAAAACAAAAATTGAGTTGAACAACCAGCTGCAGTGAATTGTTGTTCAGGTCATCATCCATGAATCTCACTATGTGGCGATCCTCATGACTTCATGTTTGTTTTAGCTGTCAGGCATCATAACTCCACTGTTGCATAGTTGTCACTGAGCTGTCGAATAACAAATCTAAAAAGGTTTGACTTTGTGATGGAGCTACATGCTGACTTCACTGCTCGCTGTCTGTTCACTTCTACTGTCACTGCTTTATCAACTATAACTGTTGGGACATTCTGATTCAAGTAGCTGCCACGATTCTGGCAAAGGTACAACAAATTCCACATGTAATCAGAGATGATGAACTTTTCAGCAACTTGCTGGTTGCAGCTTCTCCCATGTGAGGATGTGCTGCTTTTTCATGGTTTATATCAATGTGTACTGGATACATTAATAGTAAGATCTGACATTTTGTAGGCTAAACTAATAATTCTAAAATAATCTGAAAGATTACTCAAGAATGAAAAAAAAGGTTATCTCAATGTCTAATGTTGCCACAAGCTACACACTCCTCTAGAATCAGAAACCCCTTCTCTGTGAGCCATACTATCTCTTTTCATTTTAATGAAGCTTGATGAGTTAATGGATTTAGTTTTATCTTTGGCCTGACAACTTAATGTGCGTCAAACCAAACAGGCCGCTACACATTCTTTACCAGAACCAAGAGACTGCCTCCTTCTGTAGTGACTGTATGTTTGTTGAACAACAACCACCTATTCCAGATGTTCTCCCGAACTGAGCTGGTACACTACTATCAGACTCCTGTCTGTAAGCTCTGACCTCATCACTGATCTGTTGAGATTAATGCCAACACCAAAAACAAACAGAGACGGTCGGGAATCATTTCCCGAGAGTGATCAAAAAGAAAAAATATTCCCGCTCTGGTTGAGATGTCACGCAGCTAGTGCCGGTGTAATGTTAACACAAAAAGATTTTCAGCCTTGGGATCAGCTGTGCTGGGACAGAGTCATTTCCTGTGGGCTCCCAAAGCAAATCATTTACCCATTTACATCCCAAACCCTGCTTCATATCCAGTCTGACGCAGTAAGTTCAACAGGACGCCTCCATGAAATGATTCCACTGACTGGGATCAGTGAATTGGAGGTGGGCCTTTAGCGCTTTCACAGGCTGCTGTCCTGATTGGACAGCTCAGGGGCCAGCTTCCTGTGTCGTGGTGAGGTGGAGGAGGCCAGTTTGGTCGGGGAGGGGGAGGCATTTGCAGATGAGTCGCTGCCACCACCATCAGACCCGGAGGGGAGGGAGGAGAGGTGAGGAACTGGAGGTGCCCTCTTCCTCCCTAGAAAGCCTCCTTCTAGTACTCCCCTTTTCCTCACACCTCCCTCTGACTTTGCCCCATCTCCTCCGAAGCCCACGCCCTCTCCCTCCTCCGTTGCGTGCACCTTTTTTCTGACGTCTCCCCCTGGTATTGGGCTGTCCGGAGGTTGGCGTGAAGTTTCTTGAGCACCTTCTGCCCTCACCCCAGAAACACCAGCAGCAGTCAGCACCGCAACGTTCGTGCTAGAGCTTGCACAGGTGGTTCGACAAGCCCAGAACTCCATCATTGAGGCTCTCCTTTCACTGTCCTCGGGCCCAAAGTCACAGAGTGAACGGCGGGCATCAGTGACCTGGCTCGGTCCCTGGGCTGACGTCTGGCCTGTGCTCTCCAGGACACCTCGATTCAGGCTGAAGTTCTGGAAGTCTCTATGGAAAGAGAAGTGGATGCAGGTAATTTAATGGTGGAAAGAAAGCTCAGCAAGTGTAAATGCATGTGTGTGTTGAGACTGTTTGCACACAAGAGGATGCACAGTAAGACTGGATTTTATCAACACTGTTAATGGGTTAGTTAGTTTATCTATCTAAAAAAAATAGAGATTTACTTTATTAAATGTTTAATCCGTAGTGGTCTACTTGTGCTGCTAGCTTTTATTTAATTCTTTGAGGTTTTGAGGAGTTGCTTAATAATTCTGCTGCCACCAAAATCAAATGTGGGTGAACAGAATTTAGTTTGTGAAGCTCTCAGCGCTAAAAAGTGGCATTTAAAAATGTAACAGCAATGTGCTGTTCCAGAGACAGTGCCCCAGTGGTTTGTTGTAAACGGTCTTTACAGTGAGCTTTCTCTTTAACATACGGTAAACACATGATCGTTATGTGTAACTGAAGCATTTCTCCTGGGTTCTTTTCTGTATTTTGTTGCATAATTTGCAATAAAATGAAAAGATAAAACCCTTTAAAATAAGAGAATCTGTAGAGTCAAACAAATATAATTTCACCTGTAGCTGTGGAAGGACTCTGTTCGTCGAGCGCGGGCCAGCAGGGGGCTCTCTCTGTAGGGCCGCACAGCTGCATAAGTAGCCTGACTCTCAGGAATGGGCTCCTGTGCCTGTAACTGCAGACTGAAAGAAAGAAGACAAGAAAAAAAAGACGGTCATTAAAAGTCCTTGTTTATCGTAGGAATTGATAGGATATTGTTCAGGTTTGTCATTGTGATTATGAACCATGTATTTGTAAATGCAGAAGTAGGACGGGTTGGAAGAAGCTATTTGTTTCCTTTAGTGTGTGTTTGTCTTTAATGTGGTGTGCGTGAACTTTCTTTCCGACCTGGAGCAGGACTCTCGCAGGCGTGTGTGGTGCAGCACCGAAGGGGCAGGGCTAATATTTGGTGTGGCACAGCGGGAGGTGCTCAGGTCACACTGGTCCAACAGCTGCAGCAGCTCCTCCTCTGTAGGCCCACCGACATCTGTCAAACACAGGAGCAGCTTCACACACAGCATCTCATCCAAAGAAACTATTGCATTTAATACTAGACAGTGGGGTCTTCTCGACATATAAACCTTTCACGAGGTGAGTAAATATAGACACACACAGATAATCTCCCCATTCCCTCTCTCTCTCTCCCCCTCTCAGTCTTTACTTCCTCACCCTCTGTCTTCCTCTCCTCTCCTTTGTTAGCTGTGTCCATCGCAGTGGTCAGGTCCCACATTTGGATGCTGCCGTTGCCGTGGCCAGTGAACAGATAGCGCCGAGGTCGTGACCCCATCCGACTGGAACCTTCGCACTCCCGCACCATAAAGCAAGAGATGGTGGTCCCGTCCACTGACTGCACTTCACAGATCCTGAGAAACAGAAAAACCTCAGCCAAGTAGCACAGGTCAAAGTGCCTACAGCCTGAATAAAGAGGAAAACATTGGAAGTATCATGCAAACCCTCCTTCCTCCCAGTGTGTGACTGTAAAAGACAAAGGTTCTCAGAGGAGCAGAGATAGAAAAACATGAAACCTTTTTCCAGTAGATGACAGCCTCACAAACAGTTTGTTGGTGATCGGGATGACCTTCTGAATAAAAACCTGCTGATCATCTCTTTCTCCAAATGGACCTGAGAGCAGAAACACACCAACTCAGCTTCAACGTCTTACAGCAAACAAATAAACCACTACAGAATACTGTGAGAAAATACAAGAGCACAGTCTTCAGGAACTGTACAAGTGTATGCAGGCAACTGGACTTGCTTGTTTCTTGAAGACGTTTCACCTCTCATCTAAGAGACTTCATCAGCTCAGAACAAGCAAGTCCGGTTACCTACGCACACATGTACGTAAGTTATGACCAGATACAGTGACCTGGATGACTGAGAATCTTCACAAATACAAGAACACAAATGACGATAGCCCAAGAAGTATCAAACAGTTGTCAAAATTCTGAAGGTGATATCTTCGTCTAAACCTAAAATATTCACTTTAAGATAAGTAATATAAGCTTTTTAAAATTTAGCTTGAAAAATTACTTTAACATTTACTTGATATCATTATAGTTTCTGATTATGTCCGTCAATCAACTAATTGATGAATTTACTAACTGTTTCATCTCTATATCTGCCCTTCCCTCATATTAATTTCTGTTTCCATATTTTAATTCTTTGAATCGTCCCGTCTTATCTCTCTCACCGATATCATTCCCGGAGCAGTAGCTCCCGTGGCTCTCCGTCTCCTCCAGGGACAGGATTTTGAAAGAGGCCAGAGGGGTGGAGCCTGGCTGGGTGGAGATCATGCCTCTGAAACGTGTCACCGTCCATGTCCGAACGTGATTGTTGTCCGCGCACACTGACACAGAAAAACACAAACAACCACACAAGATTTCAGTCACAGGTAAACTATACACACAGATACGACACCACAATGCACGAGAGGTGATTAGATTAGTGTCAGACTACATTTGAGCTTCTATTACCTATCAACCATCAGCAGGGACCTGTTCCACCTTCCTCACCTGACACCAGATGTTTCTCAGACAGCATGATCTTCGTCACTGGGCTCCTGTGCACAGTGAACGTCTGAAAGAGCTGGGGGCCTGAGCCCACTGTCTCCGGGTGTTGCACGATCACTCTCACTGCACCGCTGCTCGTCCCATAGGCGATCTCTATCCAGTTTCCACTCACACCTGACAGCAGAGAGAAACACGTCAGGCCAGTGACTGTGACTTATGTTGCATCCAAAAATGTCCAGGACATGAAACTGATCTGAATCAATATGAGAAGGACAAGGCAGGATACGATTTCTGCCATTCATTTTTGTCTGGGTTTTCTCTTACTGGTTTTAGGTGTGAGGTAGACAGACAGCGCAGTGATGGCATCGTTTGAAGGATCGTGATAAAGCTCAGTCACCAGGAGATCATTATCCTTCATCCTCAGTGGAAACTTTTGCATGTCTGAAAAGAAGAGGAAGATCATGAAAGAGCCTCACTTGTTGCACCTTTTCTTGAACAAGGTATTTTTAGATATGACTTCACTAACATCCATAACCTGAGCGACAGACAGAAGATAGCGGACACTGTGTGTGTGTGTGTGTGTGTGTGTACCTATGTAGTAGATGGAGCCATTGTTGCAGCCCAGGAGTAAAAAGGATCCTGCTGTGTCACAGCTGGTGATGGGAACCACATCTTGAACCTAATACTCAAAACAAATGTGAACTCTCAATCAGGACAGTGTTCTTCCATGTAGTCTGTGATACATTTTATACTAATCACCATTATATTATGTACTGTACATTTATTTTTACCTGGAGTAAAACTTTTACGTTTTACCTCAGAGCGTGGAAACAGAAACACACTCTTCCTCCACCTATCTACTGTATGTCTCATCCAAACACACAAACACATTCTTCCCCCACCTATCTATGTCTCATCCAAACACATACACATACACACCCTTCCTCCACCTATCTATGTCTCATCCATACACACACACGTGCACATGTTCCTTCTTACCTGCCAGTGTTGTGTGACAGCATTCCACACCCCAACCTTCCCTGTGTGGCTCGTAGCCACCAGCTGGTTTCCGATGAAAAAGAGATCATCGACCGGTACACTGAGACTGAAGACGCCTGAGGAAGTGAAGAGAGAGAGAACAACCAGTGTTTTTCATCTGAACGCAGATTTAAAGTTGAGTTACATTGAGTATGTGTCATTACACTTAAAACTTCTCAGTCTGGACCACACTTTTTATCTAAATTGTAAACGTACCTATCTCATTACCACTGCCTCCATCTTGGATGCTCCAGAGGATGATGCTGCTTTCAGAGGCAGCGGCCACCATCTTGTCCTTGTCTCCATGCGGGCCACCCACCACCTTGGCATTAAGCGCGATGCGTTCAATGGTCCGGTCAAGGTAGGGGGAAGAAAACACCTGCTGCCATCCTGACGATTCCTTTATCCTGCAATAAGATCACACACAAATCTTTGCACTGCTTTCATTCTACTAGATTTCCCATAATACAGTGCTTTGTAACTTCAAAGTTCAGCTTTGACGAAGTTGGATGTGGGTCAGATTAAAAAACCTTCCAGAAGATTTTCTAAGAATGTAAACAAACACCCACCAGTGCTGCAGGTACGCACTGATAAACGCTTGCATGTTTTATTCTGTATTCCAAACATTTATCTTGATTCAAATGGACTTATCTTTAACTCTGTCTTTTTCCCTCATGTCTGCTTTCATTACCAAAGAATTCATGTTTAAATTGACACAATCCATAACCATGCTGTAAAACAATCTGTCTTCTTTATCAGAAAACCATTTAAAACATTTTGTTGTTTGTTTTCTTGCTTTGAACTGAGCCTAAGATGAGAGCTAGTGCACAGGTACAGATGAAGTACATTAAAGATTCATGAGAAATCTGAGATGCGACAGATAATGACGCCATCTTCCAATCTTAAATAATTTAATGTCTCACTTTAATGAACTACAGAGCGAATGAGACACACTTTTACTGCACTGTGTTGTGACAGTGTTACCTGTAGCAGATGACATAGTGTGCGTACGCTGCTACGATCCAGTTGTGGTGCCCTGCTACAATCAACACCTTCCTGGGGTCAACAATGGGACCTACACACATACACACCCACACACAAGTAGACAAAATGCACATTGATACAATTCTTTAATAGTTTGATAACTACATTATGTTTCTACATTATTTTTCATTATTGTATGTGATTATCTGAATCACTGAAAAAAACCTACATTATGATATCTAGAGCCAGACACAGAGTATGTGTTTACTGCAGCTCATTACAGCCTCTGAGGTCATCGTCAACAGAGAACAAGCCAATATGAAACTAGGCTACATCAGAGGAATGTGTCAGGTCACATTAGCTGAACCATTAATGCTCATTTAAGGCAAAACACACAGATCTGAAAAAGCGTAAACTACCTATATCTATACTCTTTACTTCACAAAGCTGATCCGGGCCACTCACCCAGTTTGTGGTTGTCATCTGCTCCAGGTGAAGCAGGGAGGGAGGGGTGAGGAGGGGGACCGACACGGGTGAAGCCCTCTGCTCCACTTGGACCCAGCCGCTCTTCAGAGGAGGAACCCACAGCTGCTGAAGCAGCGCACGATTTACGGGCAGGGATGGCTGAAAGATTTGCTGAGATTTATTTTTTCATTATATACTTGGAACAAGGTAATTTCTGTCTTGGAACGTTTTTGTAAAACATTATTCAAACATTCACTCTATTTTAGACCATTTTCTCTATTGCTCAGTTTCATATGTTCACCTGGGGGTGGCAGGTAACCATGGAAGAGAACACTACCACATGACGAGCGGTCCAGTTCCTCACACAGCAAAAGGCGCCGCACTGCAAACACACATAAACACACAGAAGTTTTAAAGTTAAATGGCAACAAAATTGTCCCTTTGCTCTGTGAGATTTAAACATCAATCCCTTGTTCTTCTATTTGTGTATATGTATTATATGTGTTCATTACGTATTACTATGTATTACACTGTAAAGTATGTGCCACTGTTCTTGTCATGACATTTAGTATGTGATCACTATCACTGATCAGGTGATCATTACTTGAATTACCCATTCAAATATACAGACAATGTAGGGAATAAACTGTGAAACAGGAAGTAAAACAGAGAACATGAAATTGATAGTAAGATTTAGACCTTGGTCAAGTTGCAGCTGAAGCTAAAATACATTTAGCAACACAAGAAAACATTTCACTTAAACAACAAAATGTGTTACAAGACTGTACTGTATGCAAAACAAACATTTTCACAATATTTCTAAGCATCAGTGCTCGTGCCAAGAACACAGCCTCTCTGTGAATTTACCCATAAAACTCAGTCAGTGACGTACCTAAAGGAGTTATTCCGTAAAACTCTGCTTCATGTCTCAGGACGCTGATGTTGACACCCCTACAGACAGAAAGAAAACGGCATATGTATTCTATGAGACGCTGCTTATAACTCAATATAAAGTCTTCCTAATATGAACATTCAGGAATATTTTCTGAATGTTGTCATGGCTCCTTACCGCAGGTCCAATTCTTTGGTTCGGAGAAAATTCAAAATTGGTGCAAAAGCTGTGGGGTCTCTGTCAATAAATATCTGGAAGTGAGGAATAAATATATTATGATGCAAATGCAGAGTTTCATTAACCATAAATTTAAAAAAATGGTGAAGATTCAAAAACTTCCCCGGTTACTTGTGTGTATGTTGCCTAGTGACATTCTAACACGGACATAGAAGTGTAAAGTCACATTGTATTATCTTATTTGATTGTGTAAAAACAAGTATAACACTTTACAACAACAGAAATAGTGCATGTAAATAGTGTTACAATTATTAGGTGACTAATTAATTCACATAAATGAATATCACCATGGGCTGTTTCACTACTTCCTGACATTTTTGTGTTTTACTGACAGTACAAATCAGTGCATCATCCAAAACTTTGAACATGAATGAAATCAAATAATGAATTATTGACTGTGGGCTACAGAATTTGTTCAACATGGCCACAAATGGTCAAATTTTAGTTCCTGTGCACAAAAAGACAACCTTAAGGCAATGTGTCATATTTCAGTGAGTTGAATCATTACACAACATCATCACGTCATCATGTTCTATCTGCTGGAAACTTATAGAGAATTTTTAGATGTTGATGAGGACGTGACCTGCGGACGCTGTCCTAGTTTGTAATAAGAAGCGACAAAGGCTTTACTCACAGCTCCCGTTTCATCCCGAAGAGTGGATATCCTTCCACTCAGTAGACTGAAAACACACACACACACACACACAGACACACACACAGTCCTCCAGTTAAACCAGGCACGTCTCCATTTCTACTTTGACTGACCAGCAGTGTTACCACTACCCGCAGTAACAGTAACAAAAACTCATCAAGATAACATTAGCACAGCGCTCATGGTAAAACCAACTGTGCTGATATTTTATTGAATATCTAATATAAAAAGGTTTTTGATAAGAACTGACTGTACACTGGCACTGCAGACAGCTGGGGCAGACAGACTGACTGACAGACAGACAGGCAGACAGGTGCTCTGGCAGACAGTCTGACAGCATTAAGGATTACTTCAGTCAGCTGTTGTCAAACAGTGAGCTCAGTCCGGTGTTTGAGCTTGTTATGACCATGGTGTCAGCACAGCCTCAACTGGCTGTCTCAGTGTGTTCACCAGTAGAGCTGGAATCACAGTGAAATAACTCATGAGAAGGATTTTTCTTAAAGGCATGTGAACTGATGAGGATTCTTAAAACATGGGATACATGTTTGCAGTGAATCCTGTGTAAATACAAGATTCACGTCTCTGTAAAATACCAAAATAAACATAATTTATTCATTATCTGTGTTCTATAGACTCCATTAACATTTTCCATCCCCAGTATGCTGGAAGTATGAGTCAAGACAGAGACACGATAAGAACATTTTCTATAATAACACATTATTTACATTTGACTGATGATTGCTTGACATTGAAACTGTTTTGATTGCGTTCATAATTTTGTCTTGCAAAGCACTTATGAACTTTGTTTTGAAAAGTGCAATAGAAATAAAACGTGTATTATGATTATTGTTATGATAATTCTGATTTGAAATATGTGTTTATATGTGATTTGAAAGTTTCTGTGGTTATGCAGACACATTCAGCTCATGTTTGCTACACACAGCCAAACACTGCACTTAACTGCTAAGACTTTTTTTAAATCTCTACTCTTTGGTAGAGAGATCCAACATACTGACAACATCCAACCAACCTGGAGAAGAAGGAATCAGGGATCCACATCAGGGTCTGTCTGGAGGTGCTGAACCTGTAAGTACATCATAGTACATGTATTACAAACAGGGACAGGAGTGACAGTGAATGGTCACAACACTGACTGATGCAGAATTAAAGTGCTGAGGAGATCATCAGTCTACTACACATGTACACTGTGTACAGAGCAGAAACCACACTGGATGTGTGAGTGAGACACAGAAAGAGCACATGAATAATATAAAGGAATAACCATGATCATCCATGTCTGCTTGGCCATCACGTATGTACGTGGCCAGAGATCACGTCGCCCACATGATGACCATCCTCTGTGGACGAAGCTTACCTCGTCCCTCCGACGTTTAGCTGGATGATCTCCCCCATCCCGGGAGTCAAATTGTTGCCGTTCGTAGCCATGACGGAATCGAACCTGCTGGGGTGGTTGGAGGGAAAGTGGCTGCTCCGTAAAACCGGTGGCAGCTAGCTTTGCTAACGCTCAGCTGATGTCCCGACTCTCCCTCAGCCTCACGACCTCTCCCTCGTCCCACCTCCCATAAAAGACCCCTCACACACGACCCGTGAGGACGGCGTCTGTGTCGCTGACCCTCCGCATGGTGGGCGAACAGAGACCGGGCTTGTTAACCAGAGGACGGACACACAGCGACTCCTTTATCCGCCACTGAGCCTGTTAGCATCGTTCCTGCGCATGTAAATCATCGTGAATAATATCTTGCGCCGAATTTTAGCAACGTGAAAACAGCTGTCCAGACTTGTGCAGCCGAGGCGAGAGCGTTCACCCCTCACTGCTTCCGCTCCCGCTTTGATCGGTCATTAGACAGCTAAATTAAACTCTTCCTTTTTAAATGAATGAATGTGTTGGCTCGATTGTTCGCTGCTGGTGTATGTGAGACATAAACACACGTTACATAGTCCGACAGGCCCTTACGTGGACCTACTGCTTCACAAACTAGCCTTCGGGGAACTATCTTGATCGTCCTGGAGCTGCTCACTATCAGAACCGCGTGTGCGCTTGATTTATCCACAGCTTGACAATTGAGTCAACTCGAAGGGGATAGATAATGTATCACTTAAAAACAATTTAGTCTCGTACGTTTATTTTTTTCTTTCTTTCATTTTCTCCTGTTTTTATTTGACGCTAGATTCGTTCCTGTGTGTTGTCTTCTCCAGTGTGCACGTGATTCCATGTGATCTCTGTCACTGCTTTGCACAAATAAAGAAGAGAAATAAAATAAAAAAACAACCAATCTTCTATAAGTGAATTCTATAATATATGAAAATGGATAACTCTAGGTCGTTTCGGAGCCATGTTTTCTTTTTATCAGCTCTCCAGTATTGTGTTGTGTACTGGTTTATACATATTGATGTAATGTTTACAATTTGTTTACATTTATAATGCTATTTATTTCTTGCATTCATAATTGTATTTATTTTTTACATTCATGCTTGTATTTATTGTTGCATTTATACATTTATGAGTATACTTTTTAAAGTCATGGTTTTTTTTGCTGTTATCTGCTCTCTTGTATTGTTTTGTGTACTGGTTTATATGTATTGAAATAATGTGTTTAGTTTATATGTATTTATGTTTTCACATTTATAACTATTTATTCCTTAGATTCATGTTTTTGTTTGTTGTTATCAGCTCTCCTGCATTGTGTTGTGACTGAGGTCAAGTGAGCAGACGTTCGTCTTTTCCTGATTTCAAGTGCGCCCATATTACAGAATGTATGGCAAATGCAGGTAGTCCATGATATGGAGCGAGCCATTCTTTTATGTTACTGTAAAATCTCTTTGATCCATAATTTCTGACAAAGGTTGTCAAAAGTTGTCCTCAGGACCATCCTGACTGTTCACTCACTCAGTATAAAGCATATTTACTGGATCATTTTGGAGAAATTCAGCCTCAAAGTTCAATATTTTGCATTGAAAAAAGGCATTATGCTCTTTATTTACTCTACTGTAAATAAAGTAGACTTTACACTATTTTACAGTAGAGTAAAAATTGTACATAATGCCTTTTTCAACTAAAAGAAGGAACTTTGAGGCTGAATTTCTCCAAAATGATCCAGTGAATATGCTTGATACTGAGTGAGTGAACAGTCAGGATGGTCCTGAGGACAACTTTTGACAACCTTTGTCAGAAATTATGGATCAAAGAGATTTTACAGTAGCATCAAAGAATGGCTCGCTCCATATCATGGACTACCTGCATTTGCCATACATTCTGTAATACGGGCGCACTTGAAATCAGGAAAAGACGAACGCCTGCTCACTTGACCTCAGTGTGTTGTGTGCTGGGTTGTACTGGGTTGTACCCTCTTTATATACAGTCTATGGTTGTTCCTGGTGTACTGTGTACAATGTGTATGCACCGTTGAACCAAACACACAACTCACAGTGTGACCATGAGTTAAACAGAAGAATGTGCACACACAGTGTATCGCCCCCATGTTGTAGCACTAACTCCTCTCCACTGGGTTTTCCCCCCACACAAACGAGCGCTCCTCTAAGTGCCGCCCCGCCCCTCCCACGTCTGCCAGCAGAAAGGGAGCTGAAAGCCGTCAACACGTTTAATGACGGAGCAGCACTTTTTACCCTAAAGCGTCTCGTCTCTGTCTCGGTGTCAGTATGTAACACGGAGCGGTTGGTCCGGTGCTAGTCCTCAGTGCCTCGGTAAGATTTTTCATCCACTGCGACTCAACTTTGTGTTAGCTGTTTATTTGTTTACCCCCCCCATTAGCATGTTAGCCGAGGGAAAGTTAGCTAAGGAGTGGGAGGCTGAACTTCTCGAAGCTAACGTTGAACGTTAGCAGCAGCCTTGCTAGCTACATTAGCGATTTGAGTTGGACTGAGTGTAGTTTTCTTGTCGCGTGACTGTAACAACGCTACAAACAAAGCCCTTGGCGTTAGCTCGTCCCCCAGGAGTTCACTGAACTGGGTGGGGAAAGTAGGACATGTTTGACAGTGATTGTTGTGACGCTCTTTCCGCAGGTTGCAGTAGTCCTTCAACCCTCTTTGCCCTCGTATGTGCCTACAGCCTTCTTCCTCGTTGATGGACGCTGGACTAGCTTTAACTTCGAGGAGGGGAAACAGTAAGACAGAGGCTTCCCATCACTTGTTGCAGCTCGGGAACAGGAGCACGGAGAAGGAGAGTCAATAGCTGTGTCAGGATGCTGGAGACGGAGAGCAAAGAGGCTCCAGCTGCTGAGAGCAACAAGGCAGAGGTCACAGCGGGACACGTGTCCACTAACACGCTGCAGGTACCAGGTGGAGCATCCGTGTCTCCGCCCGTGGCCTCCATTCACTCTCACTCTCCAGCCCCCCCAGCCACAGAGGATGAGGATGAGAGTGAGGACGAGTCAGACATCTTGGAGGAAAGTCCCTGTGGCCGCTGGCAGAAACGTAGAGAGGAGGTAAGAGGGGAGCAGGAAGCTGAGCTGTCACAGTGTCAGCTGAAAATGAAGAACAGAGTATTATATGTTCAAAAGGTTAACTTGAGACACATCACACTGTCTGTATCAGTCAAAGGTTCATTTGATTCTTGAGTATGTATATTTACTAGTGTCATTTTGATTTGTTTGGATTTTATCTCTATTTAATTGCGTAGTCTCATTGACATTTTCAATATTGTTTTGAAGAGAGACCAGGACAGGAGACGTCCACATTCAGCTGATAAATACAACACAACAAAGAGTAAAATAATGAAAAGTAACACAACAAGGGCGTATGTTCAGAAGTTGTGCAAGTGAAGATAGGCAACTGGACTTGCTGGTGTTTCTTGAAGACGTTTCGTCTCTCATCCAAAAGGCTTCTTTAGTTCAGGAGTTGGCAGGGCCAACAGACAGAGGCAGAATGTTATTCCCATTCACACAAGCAAACACTCAAAGCACGCACACTCAGTATCCAATTAACCCAACCCCAATCTGCATAAGTACCCAGAGAAAACCATAGGAGCAAACCCACACAAACACAGGGAGACTGTGCAAACTCCTCACAGAAAGGACCATGGCCGAACTGGGATTTAAAACCAAACCAAAATTGAACCCACATCATCACCCACATCAGTGTGATATATAACTATCTGAAACCATCTCTGGGGGAAATTACTTTTAGTTGTTTATTTATTGGCCATGTCCCATCAACTAATGCAGGTTTTATGACCCATATTGGACCAGCCCCCAGGGGGGAGGGCAATCGTGATGTTTTGCTTGTATCTCTTTCTTCTAGTTAAGAATATTATATGAGCGTAATTACACGTAAGCAAGTCTTTTTCAAAACATGTTTTTTTTGTCTTGAATTTCACTTCAGAGTTAAAATGTATGATCTCACGAGCCACTTTTCTGTTCCCTTTAAATGTAGGTGAATCAGCGTAATGTACCCGGGATAGATGCTGCGTACTTAGCTATGGACACAGAGGAGGGTGTGGAGGTAGTTTGGAATGAAGTCATGATCTCGGAGAGAAAGAACTTCAAACTGCTGGAGGTGAGGAACGGTGTTACAGAGTAGGAATGAAACGGATAGTTACTTTAAGGAGTATGCACTAATTGTCACGTAGTTGTGACTTGTTCATGTAATTATATATGGATTGTGACAGCAACCAAACACATTTTTCTCTGTTAGCTCATCCAAGCTGTGACCTCAAAATGTAAAAAGGATAAAGAACATTGTTGACTTACTTTCATTGATGTTCATGTGCACAGGTTGAATGAATATAACGATTGATTGGGTATTAAGAGCAGCAGTAGTACCCAGACTCTAATGATAGTTTTAGGGGTGAAAATGACATGGCTCAGTGTTAATGCAATGTGGAAAAACCAGTGTATAACTGCAATCCCCATAACTTCACTGTAGCACATACTGACATCACTAGTACTCTACTGTAACTCTTAATTTTATCACTAGAAATTAACTTACAGGGTACCTGGAAATCCTTCAAAGTTTGTGAATTTGAGAAAATCTGGTTATTCAGACTTTGTAAAATAATTTTAAATGCTTGATTTATTTATTTTGTGCAAAAATGAGAAATTAATGTTCTTTTTGATATAT
The DNA here is from genome assembly GCF_024713975.1 of Paralichthys olivaceus. Classification (NCBI taxonomy): domain Eukaryota; kingdom Metazoa; phylum Chordata; class Actinopteri; order Pleuronectiformes; family Paralichthyidae; genus Paralichthys; species Paralichthys olivaceus. The sequence continues at coordinate 13,613,567 of NC_091093.1, forward strand.
TTATTTAAAACATAAAAGTCACTACATAGCCTGCGTACTGTGGTCTGCATGTGTTTTCACCATCTGTGCTGTGTTAGGGAGGGTAGATACCTGGCAAGCCACTCTCTTTATGTCTTGTCTGTAAAGACAGTTAGTTCTCATAGTGTACTCTTGCTGTTGAAAGAGTAATCAACCATGATCAGTTTCTCAAACTACCAATAAGGGTCCTTGATTTGAACGAAATTACTTAAAACTTCATTGAATTTGATGTTAAAGAATGTGTGGGCAAGTTTTGAAATCATATGTTTTGTACTGGAGAGAAAACACATTTTTTAGAGCTTTTTTCAAGATAGTTAATTCAGACATGCTCTACTTACACACATTTCCTTGTATCTAGGAGAAAGTCAAGGCTGTATTTGATAACTTGATCCATTTGGAACATGCAAATATTGTCAAGTTTCACAAGTACTGGGCTGACACAAAGGAGAACCGGGCCAGGGTGAGTGTCAGACCTTTTATAACATTAATGAATCTTTTGACTGCCAGTTGCATTAATGCAATCATTACTTTCAAGTATCATAAAATTGTCAATTGACAATTGTCTTCTGTTTTATCATTATCAATAATATCTGGTGTCGCCTAATGTCTTCGCTCCCTCAGGTGATTTTCATTACAGAATATATGTCCTCCGGAAGCTTGAAGCAGTTCCTGAAGAAGACCAAGAAGAATCACAAGAGTATGAATGAGAAGGTAAAAGCTGGCTGTATGTAAATACACTGTGAAATAATAAACTTTCATAATTGTGAAAGTAACAGTTCCTTTATAACTGAATACAATTGGATTTGTGGAGTAAGGAACAAGTTTAATAGTCTGGTAAACAAATGTATTGGGGTCCTGTGCACCATTTGGCCTCTTGATATAATGCAAGCCATAGTTGATCCATACTGGCAACCAGCCAGGAAGCGCTCTGATAAGATGTATGGTCCTACAGGCTTGGAAGAGATGGTGCACTCAGATCCTGTCTGCTCTCAGGTTGGCCTTCCTTTTTCAGACATTATGTTCAAAAAGTTAAATATGGACCCTCACAGGAAAATGCACACACAGATAATAATCTAGACCCTCTCTCACATAATTTGTATGCATTTGTGAATGTTTTTTCCTATTGAGCAGTTATCTCCACTCATGTGATCCACCCATCATCCATGGTGACCTGACCTGTGATACCATCTTCATTCAGCACAACGGGCTCATCAAGATAGGATCAGGTATAGAATTACACTGGTTTGCTTTAACTGCTTTAGGTAGCGGAGCGGCAGTGCTGCTGTTGGGGTCAAATTAAACTGAATAATGGATGTAAAGATTGGAAATTTCAAATATTTTTATGCAAAATTTCCTGAACTGTTCCAAATGAACCCTGTACATTGTGTGTAAACAAGGGTGGTGTGCTTGGTCCTCCCTCTCACATTCTTTCCTTTTCCTCGGCCTGTGTTTTACTCTTTTCTGCAGCACACTCATTTCTCTTGATGTTCATCATCCTGCTTCTACATAATCCTCTTTATTGTCCCTTGTCTCATCTACAGTTGCTCCAGACACTATAAACAGCCATGTCAAGACTTGTCAAGAGGAACAGAAGAACATGCACTTCTTTGCTCCAGAATATGGAGGTAGATATTTCTATGGTTGCTGATATTGAAGGTCTCTGAGCTCCAGAGTAAACTGAATCACACAGATCTATTGGACAGTATCCCTCAACTTACTGTTTTTAGGATATGGTACTTTCAGCCATTGAAATTATATAGTTTCTCACAAAATATATCATATTAAGAGAATGTAATAGAACAAGGACTGGTTATCTTTTAATCCTTTTTTTTACTGGAAAAACTCGTGTCAATCTTCTTAATACAACTTCGAGAACAAATTAGAAACGATCTTAAAGAATAAAGGAAAAAAGGACTTGAAGTCTCAATTGATGGCAACTTTTGATCCTTGACACTTTGACATAATTTAAGATACATTTTGATTGGAATTAAAGAAAGGAATAGTTTGGTTACATGCTCATCCCATTTTGTTGCAATGAGATTTACATGTTAAACATAAAGAAGGCTCTGGGTCAGGATCAAGCATCCATTTGTGAATATCTTCTGTATTCACTTAGCTGCTCTGTTTTTTATAAAGTTTGGTTTCATAACAAGATCTAAGTCTTGAATAAGGACAAATTCTGATATGATTTCTGTAATATATTGTTTCCATGTTATTCTTTCTCTCATTGTAGCTGTTGATGATGATGTCACTACTGCTGTAGACATTTACTCATTCGGCATGTGTGCATTAGAGGTGAGATTGGACCCATGATACAAGATAGAATGGCTTGAGCCCTGCACCAAAGCAATATGTCAATGTGTGTGTTTTGCTGTGTTGCAGATGGCGCTCCTGGAGATCCAGGGGAATGGAGAGTCCTATAATGTTTCTCAGGAGGCCGTAAACAATGCCATACATTTACTGGAGGACCCATTGCAGAGGGTAAGATAGAGAGAGTAGAATGTGTTCATGAGAATCTTAAAAGAACATACAAAGAAGTTTTTCTTATGGTTGTCTTTGAAAAGTGAGACCAGTTGTTTATTTTTGCAGGAGTTAATCCAGAAATGCCTCGAGTGTGATCCTAGTACCAGACCTACAGCCAGAGAGCTTTTGTTTAACCAGGCTCTGTTTGAAGTGCCTCAGCTAAAACTGCTGGCTGCACATTGTATTGTCAGCCACCAACGTGAGTCTTAACACACACACACACACACACACACACACACACACATAAAGTTTAAGTAATATGTTTTTTTATGCTAGTGTCTCATCTTATTCAATTGTTCTTTAATAATTCCTAAATATCTAGACATGATACCTGAAAATGCCCTAGAGGAGATAACCAAGAACCTGGACCCCAACCTGGTCATTGCTGAGATTAAAGAGGATGTTCAGCTCAAGTAAGGGACAGAAATTAATGTTGTACTTATTATTTGTTCTTCCAGTAATTAATAATATAAAAATGTAACCCATCTTGTTGTGCACTTTATTGCTCTAGACTTATATATGTTTTATTATCTAATATAGTCCTAAAGGATTTACTGAATTTATGGTTCTAATATCTCAAGCAATATAATCAAGTGTGATTTAAATTTTTTCCCATAGGCTTTCACAGTTTCCTGCTTTAGAACTCGATAAATTCCTGGAGGATGTCAGGTAAGAAGCAAATCAGTGTTGTGTACTCCAAGGTTTTAAGCAAGCTCAGTATGTGTGATGTGAAAATGTGCATCTAATTTAAAAAGCCCCAAAGATATAATGCTCTCAGGCCACATGGGGGCAGTAGTTAGCTATGTGATTATCTCTGTACCTCTCAATGAAATGTTCTTTCTACGTGTGATACGGTGCTATAATCAAGCATTAGTCCTAGATACCTTGATTTTTGCAATTTTAAGGCAAAATCATTGTAGTTGAAGATCTAGTTTTTAGATTTGCAATTTATTTATCTTCTGTGTTCTTAATTTTCTTTATTATCTTCTATATTTTCTCCAAATCTCCCTGTCTTTGTCTTTGTCTTTCCTGTGTCAGGAATGGTATTTATCCAATGACGGCGTTCGGGCTGCCCTGTCCTCAGCAGCCTCAACAGGAGACTATTCAATCTCCTGTCGTCATCCCCTTGGTCAAATCCCCCACCCCTGAACCTGCTGAGCTTGAGACACGACGGGTGTGTTTGACAGATTAAGCTGCTGAGTAAAGACAATGCTGTCACATTGGTGACAATAAGTGATCATCTTGAGGCTCCTGCTTCTCAATTTCCACTGAATTAAGTTATACATTGCACATTTGTGCAAAGAAGTTACTGCAAAATTGTACCAATATTTCATTCTTCCATACTTCTCCCGCAGGTCATTCATATGCAGTGTAATGCTGAACCTGTGGAGGAGGGTGCAAAGTTTCATGTGAGTCATAACATTTACAAGTTGATGATTTATTTTAAAGGGACTGATTTAGAGGATAAGGGGAGATCCATTGACATAAATTAAAATAATATTAATCATTATTTTATAATAATAATAAATAAATAAAATAACACTGGAATTTTGGTTTTCATGTTACCTGTAGGCCACTTGGAAAGAGCAATGAAGGGAGGGTTATTCAGTTGGTTGCAATCTAAAACCTCACAGCTAGATGCAACTATATGCAGCAACTCTAAAGTTGACCAACCATGATGATAAACAAGCTATTTGTTATTTCCTGTGCATTCAAACCATTTTCTCTGTTGTCTCTCCTCTTTTAGCTAACATTACTGCTGAAACTGGATGATAAACTGAACAGACATCTAAGCTGTGACATGTTACCCAGTAAGAACAACTCTTCTGTATCACACACTGGCACATACTCATTGAGCTTAAACATACAGTTTAGTGTATTAGGAAATCCATACCAGTCAGGCTCTACTTTTGTCTGAAATAAAAACACTCATCCATGTAGTTGTGCATGTAGTTTTGTATTCATGTATTTCATGTCGTTTTTATTGAGTAGAGTCATTTTGTCCATCTGGACAGTTTAGTTCTACAGTTTGGTTTTAATGACGATGACATACATTTATGAGATTTTAATGAATATAATTAAATGATATGATTATTTCTGAATGAATTATTGTGTAGGCAAGTCCAGTCTTCTCTCAGTTTTACCACACACAGTGGTTTTATTGTTCACTTCCTCTCCATGTGTGTCATCAGAGGCATGCAGGAAAGTGAGAGTGAGATTCCAGAGAGTTTGAAACTCACATGGCATCACAATATACAGTAGCGTGCAAGACTATTTAAAGCTGAGGGACTGTCGCTTGCATGTCATAAAAACCTTGCCCCTCCATTTTTGAAAATTTATTCGGATTGCATCCTCAAATCGTTTCTGAATGACTGTAAAAATCTTTGACTCTGTTGTAAATGTTTTTTTGTAAAACAAAAGTGAGCCATCGTGAGAAATCCTGATGTTTTTATCGCTTTTCATTTTACACCAATGTTTCAGTATTTTTATTGGTGCCACGTATGGCAAGCAAGGCAAAAGAGAAAATAACACACAGCACAACTGTTGCCCTGGTCAGAATAATGTTGGTAGCATGGTCCAATGTGCACATGTACACGCAGGTATGGTAGGCATGTATAACGTTGCAGGCGTGTGGGGAATGCTGGGCCTGTGAAAGGCTGCAGCTGACAGCTGTCACCTCCTATGTCATGATCTGTCCATCTCCTCCAGGTTCTCATCTCTCTCTCTCTCACTCACTCTCACACTCACTCTCACACTCTCTCTCACACTCTCTCACACACACACACACACACACACACACACACACACACACACACACACACACACACACACACACACACACACACACACACACTAACCCACTTTCACTGGACTTGATCTTTTCTGCTCTTCCTCCATTTCTCCACACTACCACCTAATACCACTGGCACACATACTGCACATTCTCATCCATGTACACCACTGCACTTAGTCAATCTCACAGACACTACCTGTTCCTTTGTTAACAGTCGCTCCTGCTGATATCAGGGGATATTCTTTCCAAAGGTTTCCTTATCAACAAGACAAAGTCCAAAGTCAATCTGTCTTGGGTCAGGAGCTAACCAAGCCACTTAAATTTCACCCATTTGGCCTTTTGCTTGTCTCTCCTACAACTTATTTCAGAGAATTCACGATTGAAGCTTGTTTTTATTCTCAAAACGAAACTCTTTTTGTTGTATGGTTTTATATCAAACCACGAATCAGCAGGGAAGTCTTTTCTTTCCCACAGCTTTCTTTTGTTAATGTCAAAGTTGTTGGATGCTCCATCTCCTCCACTTGTTTGTCTTGTTCCAGCCACATTCCTGGTTCAGTTGTAAATTGACAGCTTGGTTATTAAAAATCAGTCGACCCTGACCAGTTCTCTGCTCACAGGAAAAGAAAGTCCCTATAGGGGCGGCTACTAAAGTAATAATAAAAAACACTTTTGTTAGATACTATTCATTCATTACAAAAACAGGACAGCACAGTAAAAGGAGGGGTTATTTTTTATCACAAAAAGTTGAGCAGCTGCATTACAACATGGATTACTGACATTGCTGAAATCTTAATCTGCTTTTCCCAAGATATCTTGTTCCTGCATAGCTGTTCAAACGTTGGGTCTTGAAAGAAGTCCTACCTGGAGTGAAGATTTTTTTGTTTAAACTAGAAAAACTAAGTGGAAAACTTTGAATGAGTTAGGAGTTAATTAAGATTTTGGGGACAAGCATTAAAGGCTAGAATGAAAATTAGAAAATGTAAAATGTTAGCCCAGTCATAAAGTTGTGGACAAGTTGTAGTAAGAATAAGGATCAGTCCATCCAATCATTAAGCCTTGAATATAGCGCAATATTTTAAAAACAAAAGCGTATTAACGTACCCGAATGAGACCGTGCTATCTGAAACATGTTGGCTTTTTAATTTTCCTGTCAGATGAGTCCCATTTTGTTGTTTCAACTGTAACTAATGTCACTTAATGTTAAATGTCCACAGAAATCAATTTAAAATGGCATTATGAAACAACAAAGTGGGCTCACAGATGAGAGAGCAACAGCAGGATCAGCTGTTTGGTGGTTGCTAATGTGTTTAAGGTGGGATTTGGATTTAAAAGCAGCAGCTGGTCAATATTTTTCTGAATGTGCCTCCGTCTGTCCTTGTATTTTTGTGTGAGTGGTGTAGTATTTGCATAATTCCATCAGAGATACTGTTATGTCATGATGTTACATGTCCATGAATTAGTGACTAACTACACTTATGTGTGTTTCAGATGAATCTGGTCAAGAGCTGGCTGAAGAGTTGGTGCAACTGTGCTTTATCAGTGAGGTGGGTGGTAGCTGGCTTTTTCTGCAAAGTGTTTGCAAATCCATTAGATTTTAAAAGGTGACCTCATCCCCCATCAGCACACCTTCCCTTTATGCACATTAACTGTTTTATAAAGTAAGTGCTCTGGTGCCCACTCAATTTAGTATGCACACAACTCCCCTCTCATGTGTATCGTCTCTGGATCTATCTATGGGTGGGGGTTTATGCATGAAGACCCAATCCATAACGACTCCATCCTCTTAACTGTAATGTCAGCATATAACTTTAGTATCTAGCAGGTCAGTTTATTTTTCTAACATCCTGAATTGTTGAAAATATGTATTCTCTTTGTTTTCCCTCACAGTTGGACCAAAACAAAATTGCCTGTCTGCTAGAAGAAAGCTGCAGTCAAGCTCTTCACTAGCAAGGGTTTCCTCAACCATGTCTCCATCTAAGTACAATCTCTCAATCCTGTTACACAATTTGTTTTTGAATATTCAACTCAGTGACTATATTTTTGGGGGGGGGGGTTGTTTTGTCTTGTATACTGAGCTGTAGTTAGCAATGTGACCAAAACTCGAGGGTTTTTCCTTGGAAAAGGGGATTCATGCTTCCTAAAAGCGCACTTAACCTTTCATGTAAAGCCAGTTTCACTCCAAAGCCACCGACAGAGATTTCACACATTCTGTAAGTACATATACTCTATATAGATAGATTCAGGGTAGATAGAGCAGGCATTTGCCCGGGGCCCCTGAACTGAGAGCGGCTGATTTTGTTAGTCCTCAACAATGACAATTTTGTGAGATACTGTGGGGTTCAGTTTGGTTCAGTAAAGAGCCTTTTTGTCTGTGGCCCCCAAAGTCCCTTGAAACACTCCTCCACAGATTGGATTGTTTTGAATGAGCTAACTTTGATCTTTGCTGTTAAGTTTATTTAAAAAGTAAACCTCATTAATGCTGCAACACACTTGATCACAACATTATTGTCTAGATTTCTTACAGCTTTACAATGAAATCCAATTGTTTTACAAGCACACAGTTGCATTTTAGTGTGAGGTGTTTATTTTGTAATAGATTATGTGTTGTCTGGTCTAAAACATCATAACTGATTGAGGCCTTCCCTGGAGTCACACCACTTACTAACTCACCACTAAAGTGGTGTACCCAATTATAATAGTTGGACCTTCATGTTTTGACCAGCAGCAAAACTGACTCCCCTAGAAATACAGAGACACTTTCTACCCAAAGAAAACTTACAGATGAGTGAGAGGGGGAAGTGAGAATGTTCATCCATTTTCACTTCCCCCTCTCACTTGGCTCTTTTTTATTACCTCGTACAACAAAACATTCCCAGCTCTTTGACTTTTGTGAAGTGTTGGACCAAACTATCACCTATCAAATTAAATATATAGAATAGTTTAGAAACTGGATTGCAAAGCTGGAAACCATAGTTATTTTTTAATAGATAAAAACCTACGGTGAATATTTTTTAAAGGCCTTTGATACAGAACAAAATGTATGTGCATTGCTGCATATCCCATTCTGGTAAAGTGTCTTGCCAACTCTCTCTGGAAGATAGCTACTGTGAGGTACTGTGAACTCAGTGTTACTGAATTTTCGTTTGTGTCTTTGTTTTTCTTATTACGCTCCACTGTTTGCCTTAATGTGGGTGGCCTGCACAGATGCCTTAAAGTTCTCCTTTCTCTATTTGTTTTTACTCTTATTATTCTTTTATTGACTGTTTTACCGTTTGCTGCTTTTTGGGTTCACACATGTTACTCTGCCTAAAATCCATTCACATGTGACGTGTGTAGTGATCATGGCTGCCATATGCTGTAGAGAGAGAAACCTGCCTTTTCCCGTTACATCTCTGTGATAATTTCATGTTTTATACATGTTACAGATACTGTATATCATGTTTTTCTTTACATGTTTCCATTTTTTACTGTTGTTTCACATGGAAACGACATTGTTTTGTGAGCCCATACACAACTTGGTCACATAACAGAGCATTTGATAAAAGTGGGATATAGTGGATTTACATCATCCTTCACAAAGTGCTTTGAAACTTTAATACATCATTTTACATAATACAGACCTTGTTTAGACCTTTATTTAGATCAAGGAGTTTTCTGATGCCTGACATTTTGGCCCAGAACTCTTTGTGCACTACTGGTACTACTGTGTCTGAACGCTCACACAGTTCAACATCTTTAACAGGCAGTAAGAATGTAAAGAAAATATAATATTCTGATTATGTGTGGAAAAACAACTGTTCAGATTTTATTTCATACAGTTACTTCTCTTGTCCTCGTATTTTGCTCCTCTCCCTGCTTAACTGAAAACCTCCGTACGAGCTTTCAAACAGAGCTTTCCTCTAATGCTGGATTTTGAATTATATACAGTGAAATCACTGAAATATGAATCCAATGACCTCCACTTTCTATTTTTGAAGTGTTCCTTTTTTATGTATTCAGGTATCCATGTGCTTCAATCTGCATTTTCTTTTTCCTGCACATAACATGTCTAGTCCATCTCAATGCATTGTTTACTCTGTTCTTGATTGTAAATCCCAAAGATATGTTCTCAAATTAGCCAGTAGAATGTAAATGCACCACTCCTGGTGTAGAGAAGTGGTGAAAACCAACCAATGTGATCACCAGGGCAGCTTTACTCTTACTCTGTCTTGTCTCTGCCCCCCCACTCTCTCTCTCTTTCTCTGTAACATCTTTTCCACCAAAATGATTGGTGCTGCTGAAACTGTTAATTAAGTTATCATTTGTATGGGATGGGCAGCTTTAGCCTGTTACTCCAGGGTTTGAGCTTCGGGTTTTATTTGGACGTTCTAATATTTTGTATTTGACATGGATGTGAGTAAATGTGTGTCTTTTCTGAGACTTGCATCCTGCAAAGTGTGACACTTTCAAATAAATGTGTAAAGTGCTTGACTGTGTCATTCGACTGGTTTTGTGAGCGTGGAGTGAAATCACAGGAGCTCACAGCAGGTGTGAACTGTTGCGCCCCTCAGCGTCCAGCGAGCTGCAGGTAATTCACAGGTGAGATTAGTGACGTCATACAGGAAGTGGACACGGTCCGTGGACACAGTCCGTGGACTCCTCTCTCTCTGTCTCTGTGTGTGTTGGTGTGTGTTTGTGTCGGTGGAGTTGCTCTTAATTTGCAGATCTTGCTTTGATTGACGGGAAACATCTGGCGCAGCGCAGAGATGTGCACGTTCGGTGAGTGTGAGTTTCCCGGTGCTGCTCCTCGGTCAGTAATGGCGCAGCTCAGTGCTTCTCCCTCCGTGTGTCTATCTGACCACAGGCCTGCTGGTGGCCCGACACGGTTTCACTTTGAACACTTTGAATGTGTGACATGTTTTAAGAGCTGCTAACTCAGATCGTTCATGTGGACACTACCTCCTCATCTCTGTGAATCCCTCACAACAAGCTCCTGTGTGTAAATGAATCTGTTGCTCGTGTGTGTCCGCGCTTCAATCATGACAACCGCTTACCACCAGAATAAAACGTTAATCCGAAACCAAGGCCTTCAAAAAAGAAAATTTATCAATATCAAAGTATACATGAAGTATATCAGCTGATGTGAATGTATCTTCTTATACACTTCAACTCACAGTATAAAGCTAGATGGATCAAATAGCTGATATTAATTTGCCTTATGTCAGCCAATAAGTAACAATAATTTGTAATGTATACATGTCATGTTTGGTTTGAGGTACTTTAGAAATAATATTCATATTGCAGGTTTTCCTCCGCAGGATACTGACTAGTCAATGTATTAACTTGTAAAATGATCAGCTTAGTTTGTGTCTTGGTCACATTTATTTTTTATATTGACAAAGATTGTTTATGTCCAAAAGAATTTGCCAATATATCTTTATCAGACTTTTTAAACTTTTTAAAAAGTTGAATTATGTTACCTATCATCCACAAATCAGTTGGTCCACAACACGGAATGAAGGAGTGGGCTCTTCCATACTTCCTGTTTCAAGCTGTCGCACTATTTTTCTATGAAGTGCGTTAATAGTATATTGTGCTGTATGTCTGTCTTCAAGATAAGGACAAAGGGCCAAGGAGGCTGATGAAGAAGGGATTAACTCTCATCCTGGTCGGCCACATTAACTTCATCCTCGGAGCCATTGTCCATGGCAATGTCCTCCGCCACATTTCCAAACCCAGTCAGCAAATCTCTACTGAATACACTGTAGCCAACATCGTCTCTGTCACCTCTGGCCTGCTGGTGAGTGGATGATATTCCTGCCAAATCCTCTGAGCAGATTAGGTGAAGAAACTGAGGAACCTCAGGTTTATAGAACTTTCAAAAGACAAACAAAAATTATTCCATATTTTACTTTGAAATTGATGATTCATCCAATAAACTAATGTTGCGTCGTCATTCATGTCAGTGACTCAGAGCTACAAGTGTAAACTCAGCTTTCACAGATGATTTGCTCTTCTGTTAAAGTGCTGTGAATCTCTGTCAGCAATCAAGACTAAACTTGCCCATTAATAAGGAGCTGGTTTTTCAAACCAGTCGCTTTAGGGCAGGCGTCATTACACTGAGGTTTCAGATAAACTGCCAGTTGTTGTTGATGATAATGATGTCATGTTTCTGTGAAATACACCTCATGTCGTCATTTCAAATTACAGAGCATTACCAGTGGAATTATTGCCATTGTGGTGTCAAGAAACATCCATGTGATAAAGCTGGTAAGAATTAGATTTATTCTCAACAACTGGTCTGATCACTTCAGTCACTCATCCCCTGAATCTCTTCTTCTCTTTATACATGATGTCGTCTCTGTGTCTCCAGCAAATAGGACTTATGATTGTGTCATTCCTGAACGCCCTGCTCTCAGCAGCGTGCTGCACAGGTCTCCTCCTTGCAATTGGTATCACTGTTGCCCACGGTGGTCAAGGTTTGATGCTGGGGTGTAACGACACACAGGTGCCCATCAACGCTCGGTCACCAGTCAGTGCCCAGTGCCCTTTTGACACAACACGAATTTATGTGAGTGTAAACTTTCCTTTTCCATTTTCCTCTATTTAAAAAGTTCTACCTTCCTCGATCCTTCTGCTTTTCCCCTTAGTTTTTACCATAGACTGTTTATAAAGATGGACATGACCGCTCCCCACATGTAATGTCAGAGGGTTTCCACCGCCACTAGTTGGCTGGCTGCTGTTTAGGTCATAAACCTCGCCTCATCCATGTTAGTGAATGGGACATGAAGTACAAGTCAAATACATTTTTCTCAAAGATGGTGTCTGTAATTTAGGAAGTTTTTATTATACTGACGTTTACACTTGTTATACACTTGTTCAAGTGTTCATTTTTCCGGTACGTTTGGTATTAATTAGTTATTTGATGCTATAAAAGGAGGGTGAAATTTCATGATTGACTCATAAGTGGTCGAGCGCATTTATCGTCTGGATCCAAATATATTTGAAGGATATTCTGACTTCATTTCTGGATAGTTGGAGGAAGTGGAGACGCATCGTTCATCTTTATATATAGTCTATGTTTTTTATAGTTAAAGCCGCAAGTGCTCAACATTGTAGTATTATTTTTTATATGTATTTCTTTATTTTCCGTGTCTCCATAACTTTCTGTCTCGTAGGACACCACCCTGGCATTGTGGGTTCCGTGTGCTGTCCTGTCAGCGGTTGAGTTCGGACTGTCTCTCTGGTGCTTCATCGTTGGACTGGCTCTCAGGGGGCTGGCACCCTGTGGGAACAGCTACATCAAAGAGCAGGTGTGTCTCTGTGTGGGGGTGAGGATATACTGGAGGGATTTACCTGTGGTGTGTGTCTGAATGTCTGTTTGATTAAGACATGCACACACTTCGTCACAGTCAAACACACGCATACAATTGTCCACAGATTGTCCCACCTGATCAGTCTCTGTAGGCCAAAGGAAAATACAAACGCACTCAATTCATTCTTCGTCCCGTCATTCTCTTTTCCAGTTGGAGGAAGAGGCTGAGTGCTCTCCACACAGCCAACGTCTGATTGGACAGCGCCTCAACCCTGATGCCTAACTGAACAAAAACCATGCAGGAAGGATATAACTCCATGAAGGCAAGCACAGCCATAACCCAAACGCCATCATTGCACTGATATTAAGACTAGTGCATTTTGCCCTGCATTCAGCTGGGTGAGTGTCACTGTGGAGCAGCGGTGGAATCAGTCTGGTTCTTGCTTTGTGGTGTCATGAAGCTTCACCCTGATTCCCAGGTGGTTAACCACGACCATATATATAAACCAAACTGTTTACCTTCTATGTACAGCTGTGAGAAGGCAGCCGATTTCATCCATATGTGCCTGATGAAACTTAATGAATGAAAGTTATAAATAAATTTACAGTTCCACATAAAAAACCCACATCTGTATGTTTAGCAGGTGCATTCCAAAGTGTAGATTCAGTGTAGAAGCTACAGTATGAAATCAATAATCTTTTCAGTCTTATCAGTATCCCACCTTGGCTGTTTTGCACTACCAGGTATGTTAAGCCAAGCATGTCTTTTTATACGAAGCATAAAATATATATTAGATATATTATATAATACTATTAATATAATATTATAGTCTGTAAGCTTTGTTCATGAAGAAAGTCCAATTTCATTTTTGCAAAAGTATTAATATTTAAGCTGAGTTCAGGATTATTTCAGTTTGTATTAACTAATTTTCACATTGCAGCAAAATCTCTTATCTTTTGTTTTTAAGTGTGTGTATTATATTTTAACTGTTTCACCCAGATTATATATTTTCTTTTACCTGAGCTATAATAATACTCTTCAACGTTTGTCTAAATATATTCACAAATAACAAATTTACATGGCCCTAGGAGAGTGCATACCAATGCCAAGGAGGCCCAACAGTCCCTTTATGAAACCACTTTTAAATTCACTAGATGCTGATTTTTATTTGGATCAGCACCAAATTGCACACACTCATTAATATTACTCCCCTTAACCTGTCTGATTATTTACATCAAGAATCGTTCATTATTTTTCTGAGAGATCAACAAACATTTTTGAAATCTTATGTTGAAGAAAGTGAAGAAAAATCCCTGGATCTTCCTTCCTGTCTGGATCTGCACCAAAATTGCATTACTTTCTTCTTGACCCATATTGCATAGTCCCACTTACTTACGTGGTGATCCGTCCAGTAGACTTGCGTAGTTTTGCTAACACACAGACAGATAGACAAACAAATGCAGAGGAACACATAACCTCTTCAGTGGAGCTAACTGTTATGTTAAGTTATGTCATGTAAAGTGTGTGATGCATTAAAATACCAAATTATCTTTAATACAGCTTTTATCTTCAAACTGAATTAAACAGGCTTTTAGTTTATATTATTAGACAAATCCAGTTTTCAGAAATGTTCATTAGCATCCACTGTGGCTGATGAACATATCACAGACACAGCCACTGTACTACATTTCATGTTTGTTTGTTTTTTTGTACTTTTTCATTCTTAACGTTTATCTGAAAACATTATTTGTGAGCTTGGTGCTAGAATTATTACATTTCACCATTTTTTTAAACAATATGTTAGGGTTTCTAATCCACAGGGGCATGAAGCAAAATGTAAAAAATGTAAATGTTTTATTTTGTAGTTGTTAACTCAACTAAGACACATGCAGTGATCAAGTGATCAAACAATTGAGAACTATGGTCAGAATTTGCAAATACAGACCCCAGAGTCACCATAGGTCTCATCACAGACAGTTGAGATTGTTAAAAAGCAGTGTGGTGGGGGTATTAAGAGGATGTTCTTAAAAAGATCAAAACTGCAGCTTAGATGTTTATGGACTGAGCGCCTCTGTACATTATACATTGTGGGTTTAATGTCAAGTAGGGTCATATTAAGAGGTTTTACCAGTATGTGGGCCAGCAGCCCTAGCCCCCCCCCCACAACCCAACTACAGAGAGGATCAGATCAGATCAGCCATGAAACAGTTAATCTAGTGCCGTGCTCAATCGTGTGGAAGGGAATCATAGCACGCAGCACTAATCCTGAGGCTGTAAGGGATAAATATTGACATAGTGTCGTGTGATATCATCACAACATGTCTGTGTGGCTGTTTCATTTGGCATGACTGTGATGTCACTCTTAAAAATAATAATTCTATTTGAAGTCACAGGATGAATATAAGGTAAGATGCGTCTTAGGACAGAAGTAATTTGACATAATATTCAATGAAGGTCCGTTTTTATCATTTTGGTATTAAGTGCATTTTTTTTCTTAAATGATCAAACGATTATCAAATCATTTATTTAGAAAATGGTTTTCATTATTACATACACTATCCCTGAGATTGTGTTATTTTCTTGAAATAAAGGTAATGAAGATTGAACCCTTTCCCTCGACTGTCTCCATCTCTCTGTGGTAAATCTGTAATGAATTTAATGGATTTGGACCAAATAAAATTCAGTAATCACTTTATTATATTAATCATTGTGGTTAAATGGATAATCCAAAACCTTTTCTGGTTCTATTGTTTGTTTCAAAACAAGGTAAATTCAAGCTCTTAGGACAAACACTGTGCAGTTACTCATCTTTCTCCTTGATTCAGTGAAGCTGTAGACTCTCAAATCGTGTATTTTGCAACGTTGATTGAACGTTGCTTTTTAAAAACGGATGGAGGCCTATATTGTTCATTTAGTAGTCCCTCCACTGAGCACCCCAAGTGAGTGAGTGAGTGAGTTAGTATCTCCAGGCCTTCTGTTTCCACAATCTATGTTGTGTCTGGTGCTTCTTCACACACTCTTGTGTCATGTGTGCATCCCAGGTTAGATCCCATTTAACCCACAAAATGGCTTTTATGTGACCTTGAGAATGATGCATGAACCCCTGCTGGCTCTGGAGCCATAAAAGGATTGAAGTACACATAAATACACTGTAGTCACATACGCACCATTTAATGCATTAACACGGTAGAACACATTTGAATGTCAAATGAAGGTGGATGCATCGATATTCACAAACAATTCCTCTTCAAATCAGGACCTTAAACCAGTGGAATAAAATTAAAAACACAGACATACACAGCTTGCATTGCTGCTGAAGCTTTGTGTCCACTAATGACAGCAAACTGCAGAGCATCATTAAAAGCATCTCCGATCTGTCCATTCTGTCTTTATTAAGATTAAACACACAATATGCATATTTATCTAGCCAACAAGCCCGCACTTTAAGTGTGTTTTAATACTGTCGTGCACGCAGTGTGTCCATGCAACACGTCCACTGGGGACCGTTTTGTAGCGTCTCTGCGCGGCCACGCTGAATCCGCGGTCACGATGTGTGGTCTGCACGCTGCAGGGAACCAGCTGCAAACCGAGGAGCAGCAGGAGGAGCAGCAGCAGGAGCAGCGCGGTGCTGCAGTGAGCGGAGCCGGCGGAGGAGCGCCCCAACCGCCCGCTGCTCTTTAAACCAGGTGAGCTGTTTAGAAATGTAATGTCACGGAGGAAGTGCGCGATTCGTTCATTTCATCCGTTTTGCGGGAGAGCCAGTCAGACTCTGGATCATGTGCACGAACTGGGCGACGCGGCGCTGGAGACGCTGCGGTGACAAACACGCAGCTCCTCAGGATTGATGCGCTCTCTCCGCGGTGACCCCCCCGGCTTGTCACCGTGTGTGGTTGTGTCCTCGGTGCCGCGAGGACGCCCACGTTTGAAAGGTTCGTGCTTCCAGAGCTGCTCGTGGTTTATCCTCTGACTGAACAGTGAGGACGTTCACATTGACCGAGCACCGGGTTACGAGCCGCTCGCTTGGATCGATATCGGTTCTCGGTAACGTTAACGCTAGCTAACTCGCTATCAGGGTAGAGCGCGTGCAATGGGCCAGTTTGACGCAGGTGCAAGTTCAAACTTCATAACAGAGCTCCCCGCATTTGTTTATTTCAACCGCCATGTTGTATTAGCCGAGCTTTTATTCCTGGCTGAAGTTAGTTGTGTACAGTGAACCGCACAGACACCGAGCCCTGGAGTGTGAAACATCGCGGGGGAGCGCGACTGTTGCCCGGCCAACCTCACACACACACACGAGAGCGGGGGAGTGTCCGGTCCTCCGCAGGTGCAGCGGCCGCCTCTTCAAACAGGCGCTGGTCGTCGTGGTTTGTTTGAACGTGTCTTCATGAGTCTGCAGCAGAGAGACACTGAGGGTGAACGCGCGAGGAGAACGTGACACTGCGCCGTTTTTAGACTCGCACATGTGTACCAGTCGATGTTTCAGTGACCATCATCAGATGTTTGAATCTGTGTAGCAACCAGGGTGTGGCAGATCAGAGTCCACACCTGATACACTGCAACTTTACTCTGAGCCCTCTCTCTCTCTCTCTCTCTCTCTCTCTCTCTCTCTCTCTCTCTCTCTCTCTCTCTCTCTCTCTCTCTCTCTCTCTCTCTCTGCTTGTTTGACCATCTGGCTTTGTGTCTTCTTTTTTTTTTTTTTAAACCTGCAGGACCTGCTTGATAAATCCTATCCAGTGTTGCAACTGCATGTGGAGAAGCAGCATTTTGGGACTTGCAGAGGAATCAACAAGCTCCTGTGGAGGATGGTGACACATTGTGGACTGCGGATCGCAAAATATTACTTCAGACAGCGAGAGTGAGGAAGGAAGAGGCAGACGTCTGTTATTCCAGGGACATGCTCCCATTGGGGATGGAACAAGAGGAATCTGTGTTTGACTGTGGGAGCCCCGGGAAATTGAGAGACATCATGTTATTTTTGACTTAGAAATAAAAAATCTTTTGAGACGCTTTACAAAAATACTGCAATTCATCCATGGGCTACAGATGAACTTATACTCTGCCACGTGTGATGTTGGGGGTCTATTTTCCGAGTGTACCCACCTCCAGTGCTGATCCCCTAAATATGGACTCTGCTTCTCATGTTAAGGAACTTTAGAAATAATTTCAGCATGTCTTCGAGGCCATCCAGTGGCATTCTGGGGGGTGAGGAAGTCATCAGTATGAGCCACCGTGGAAAAATGTCGGACATTAAGACGCAAGTTGGAAGAGGATGTGTGAAAGACTGGTTTTCAGAAACGACAGCAGTCTACTGCAGACAGCGAGTATCTGTCTGTTTCTCTTTCCCCCTCATCTCTATGGTCTTACTACACCTCTCCCTGGTTACACCCGCTCTGTCCATTCAAATGGAGTCTATAGAGAGCCACAGTGAGTTCAGCTGTGAGCCCATCAGACTGAGAATGTGCCAGGATCTGCCTTACAACACCACCTTTATGCCCAATCTACTGAACCACTATGACCAGCAGACAGCCGCTCTAGCCATGGAGGTAGGTTGTTTGTGTGTGTGTCATTCAGGCAGTGCATGCTGCATGTATCAGTGTCACAGCACATGGGGACATTTGATAGCGGCTTCTAAGATGACACGGTGCTCATAAAACACATTGAAGCAGGAAACTATATTGTGGTGCATTTTAACATTTTGAGAGGAATCAAACGTTCATTTACTATTTACCAAATGGACATATTTCTTTGTGACAAAAAGTAATTGAAACAGCCACAAAGCGACCGCCTGCTGTTTCACATTGTAGTGTCACACCTGCTGAGGACAAAAGAACCTCAGTGTAAACAGACCATGTCAGAGACGAGTGTAGCTCAGAAACGGTTGTATCTGACATGTAAAATTCAAAAAAAATATTGTAGCCTAAGGTCAAAAGATGTTGTACTCTTGTTATTTATATATCATAACTAAAAGCACCTCAGGCAGATTAGTGATTTGAATGTACTGAGTCAAAGCAGTTTTGTAATTTGAGTGTATTTTATTACATCCCCTGCAAACATAACACACTACACCCTGTCAACCAACAAATTACCCATATCCTTTGTCCTCAGATTACAGAAATGGCTTGCACAGATCCAAATGAATCTCACAATGCTTTTTTTTTTTTTTACATCAAGAACAAATTGGATACATGGAGGCACGCTTGTCGTGAAGGGGCTTTTTACGCATGGAATATCAAAGAGTTGACAGGAGCAGTGAAACACCCGAGAAAAAGGTGACAGTCAGTGTAGCCTCCTCATGTTACAGCTCCATCTCCGCAGTGCACGTTACTGCTCATGCAGACTTAGATGAATGCATGGACTCACTCATTCACGCACTCATGAGTTTTTATTAAAAGGGAACAGTATCTGATAAGACAGAAGGTGCAAGCTTAGAAGCAGCAGTTGCAGAAAAATATAAATTGCAATGAGGTGTAACTGATAATTCCATAAGCATTGGTTTTAAGGAACAGAAGAGTAAAATTGCAGTGTTACACACAGTCTGAGTGCAGTACTAGACACACACTATCCATCTATATCATGTTACCTCTTTTTCCTACTCCTTTGTTACTCCCCAGATAGGGAGGGAGTGCTCGGAGCAAGGTGTTGCTCAATAACGAGACGTAATTACCTGTTTGCAGTTAAGTATTTGTCAGTACTGTCTATGGGATCTGGACACGTTTGGGTGTGTTCGTTTTATTAAACTACTGTAGGGCTACCTAGTAATTTTGGATCTGTAAAAGAAGAACCGTTTTTTTTTTTTCAACAAAGATTAAACACAAAGACAAGATCCGTACAGGCAAGGCCCAGCCTGTTTTAGAGGCCAAGTCAGGTTGAGATAATTCAATATCCAGACCTTTATTTTAACACATAACTACCTGTGTCTTCATCCATTCAAATGTCTATGGATTTCCATCCCACTAAACATACAGACTGGCATAGTTTGAGCCATGTTTTGGCTACCATACAACTGTGCTGATGGTTTGAAGAACACAGAAGG
Organism: Paralichthys olivaceus; assembly: GCF_024713975.1. Classification (NCBI taxonomy): domain Eukaryota; kingdom Metazoa; phylum Chordata; class Actinopteri; order Pleuronectiformes; family Paralichthyidae; genus Paralichthys; species Paralichthys olivaceus. Next base: position 13,633,230 of record NC_091093.1, read on the forward strand.
ATAACAAATATCCGATGAAATAAATCTGCCCCCAGCTGTTTCTAAGTTGGCATATTATATTACCCCTGTTGAAGAGCAGATGGATTTTGACAAGGCCACTGTTCCCTGTGCACTTTGCGTGTTTAATCTCAAAAGATTTTTATATTTCGTTAAATGTTAATGTTTTCCCATGTTAGGTGAACATCAGCTGAAAGATCAAGCCAAAATTTGATGTGCTGTTACATGAATATTTAATCACAGAACAGGGTTTTTAACATTTTGCAGTGCAGGAGACTGTCAAGATCACAAGTGTCAGATCCTCGTTTTTCTCCCTTTAGAGAATAGTGGATGAAGCTGCAGCTTTAACAGTTCAACAGCTTTATTTCGAATAGACAGCCACACATTTTGAATCTGCTCAGTGTGTTTTCCAAGGTGCTGACAATCCTTTTGTTATAGCATTCACTCGGCACATTAAGAACCATGCAAATGTTTAAATCAAGTCAATTCCCCAGTGTCATGTCAAAACACGCTGTGTCAGGGATTGTGAGAAGCATCTGTTGTTGAACTTGATTTGACCCAGAATAAGAAGGAACTAAGTAACCGACACCCTCAGTCCCTCCAGTCATGGAAGAGACAGCTTTCTGAAGATGGTTGTGTAGCAACATGAGCCCTGTTAGTGTTCCTGCTCTGGTCTGCTTTGACCAGGCATGGAAGTCCTGGTGGGAACCCTGGTGGAAATGTAATAATATCTCTCATGGGACACTGGCTGCATAATACCAACTTGTGTGTGTGTGTACAGAGACATGCATGCAAATCTAGGTATGAGTGTTCAAGTGAATCTGTTACTGGGCTAAAAAACTCATTTTTTGCAAGGATTCCACATTTTCCTTCACGTCGTGCTTTAGTAATTAACATCTACAAGGTTATTGTCATGTATAGATAATATAAAATATTTACATTTGATTGAAGCTGATATTTCTGTTGCATGTTGCAGTAAAAAACTATCAATGGGAAATGTGAAATTCAAAATCATTGATTTCAAGCAGGAAAACACCATTTCTAGTTAATTCTGCAGATTTCTATACGTGTCCATATAAAGAATGTTTTCACCCCTCTCCATTTGTTGTTGTTTTTTAAAAAAATGATAAAGAGATCTTGATGGAAAAAAACTCATATTTAAGGGACTGATATATCTGTTGATATGATTTAAATCGAGGGGACTGTTGGGCCTTGGTGGTGGTGTGCACTCAACTGAGTGCTATTCTGGTTTTATTGTGGTTTGGTGAAATCTAAATGGATTTGTTGAGAAAATTTGTGACAATTGTTTCTGACCAACAACTTTAGTGTTTGGTTAGTTTTACAAGATTAAAGCTAAAATCCTTGCTCACACTCAGAAGCTTTTTCTTCATAAAGATGAGGCCTCTGAAGCCAGATCTAATTTAAAATATGCCCTACAGTGGAGTATGGCTTTTGTTCAAGTACAGAAGCTCCTCACAAAGGGACAGTTGAGATGATGAGTGATTCAGAAACATACATTTGGGTGTTTTACTTGTTGTAGCAAAGATATATATATAAAAAAAACAACTGCTGCCAGATCAGCATGAAGTATTGCATTCCTTAACTAAACTGGAGCCGTTGTCGGCAGCTGTTGTTTTTAGGTCATATCACACGATGAATATTTGCTCTGCCTCACTGGCAAAGCTTTCTTGTCTTTCTCCCATAGTAGATTGATTCTTCTAGTCATGATGCTGACATTTCGTTGTGGTTTGTTTTCCAGTCATAGCTTGAGACACATTCAAGCCCTTAATTGAATTTTTTTTTCTATTGTGGTGATAAGACCTTGGTGAATCCTAAGCCTTGACTGACACTGGAAATATTGCCTTTTCTCCTTCTTCCCTTTAGATGTCAAGCTCAGCCAAAAATGGAATATCCTCGAGTGTTTGTAGATGATTAACATTTGAGGCCTCATTCATTCAATGTTTGAGTGACAGGTTTCAGGTATAGATCTTTTTTTACTTCTTTTTTTGTAATTGCTGAGTTAGGCTACAGACTGACTCTATACTTGTATTTCCTGTGGCTGTGTGTGAGTGTGTTTGAGAGAGTGAGAGAGTGAGAGTGACAGGAGAGGTTAACGGTGCCAGCTGTCATCTCTCTCTACTGCTAACTAACTGCTAATCTCTCTCTCAGTTCCACAATGAAGACATTGATTCCCATAGAGCAACCTCCACCCCATCTGCCGTAATAGTCAATTAAACCTTAGCGAAGAGGGTGAGACAGTATGAAACATTAGAGGGGAAGTGGAAGATGAGGGAAATTGCTTTCATTAAGGAGAGTGTTTAAATGGTGTAATGATTTACTTGGGAACATTATTTTTCTGTGTGTGTCTGTGTGCTTGCATGTTTGCATGCTTTTGTGACTGCATGTTACTTAGGACATCAGACAAAGGCCATATGCCTGTGCTGTCCAGCTGCCACAGCGTGTTATGGTTCCCAGAGGATGTGCTGCAGGTTGTGACATTAGTCGAGGTCTATGTTAGACACAGAGATTTAGACGCATGACATCATCAGGATTGTGTGTCTTCACTAAGAGATGGAAATTGATCACATGGCATGCACATAATGCTCCAAGTCTAGGTTTTCCCCATAAAAGCACAATGTACGAAAACATTTTTTCCTCCAATAACATATTCTTCTCGTTATCTTATATATAATATTAGAATTACATAAAACATAATGCTTCCTTGACACTGACTGTCAGTATGTTTTGTGGAACTTGCTTGACATATAAGATACTATTAATTATGTTTAATATAATTACACAGTTTGTGATATGAGTTTAGTTTTGTATGTTTCATGTTATGATGTTATCACAGTGGGTCCATCTGTCCACAGGCAATTAAACACAAAAAAACTCCTGCTTAAGAACTCAAGACCACCTCAGTGATAGTTACTGCAACAATATGTGTCTCAGGACCACATTTTGCCTTGAGCACACACACACTCACACACACACACACACACACTCACACACAAAAGGTGAAAACAATACCAGCCACTCTGTCATGGCTGAAAATAAATGAATTGGCACTCATCATGTGAGCGTTGCCATGCCTGAGGTCTCTGGAGCCCAGATGTCTGCTTGGTCAGGGACTTTCCCCCTTGAATCATTAGGTAGATAGTTGTCTTCCTCATTTTGGTGTAATTAAAGTGAGATAGAGGGAATTATTTCTCATGAACAGTCATTAACTGGATATCTTTGGGATTTCCTCTGTTGTTACATACATTTAATTCAGTTATTTAAATAATTAAGACAGAAATATCAAAACTAGAGAGAATGGGTTTACATCCTTCGAAGTCAGTTTAAAAAAAACATTCTGCATTTTAGAATTTCATTTTGTAAAAACAGCGTATATTCTCTTACTGACTTAAAAATACAAGAGTTTTGCTGTATGTTAAGCTTGCAATGTCAAAAAGCTGTTGGTAACTTGCTGAGACTTCGGTTCTCTAAGCACGGAGGTTGTGTTTTCACCCCAGCAAGATTACGCAAAAACTACTGGGGGGATTACCACGAAACTTGGTGGAAGGATGTGGTATGGGTCAGGGAAGAACCCATTATATCTTGGTGTGGATCTGCATCAGGAAGCTGAAAATAAAGCTCATAAAATGATTTCCATAAATCAAATTCGAAACTAATTAAGAATAACATATTTTTGCCAGAATTATTATAAAAAAATAGTTTAATTTATAAAGATCAAATCATGCAATTTAAATGTTTTCATCAACCTTGTGATTTTCCCACATGAGGTTGCAGCAGGTTAATTTATAACATCATAGGATACAATTCCCATGCGCACAAAGGGAATTTCTTAACTTACTCATATCAAAAGACTTGTGTGATAATGGGGTTCCTAAGTCACTGACTGTTATTTTGGTGGTCAGAGCCTGAAAAGTTTGGGAAACCCTGTCTCTAGAGAATACTTCCTGAGTACTCTTTGCATTCATTATACCTCATTGGGTTTTTCTGGATAACTCTGACAGAATCTTTGTTGTTTGGATGCTGAGTGAAAGCGGTTAGAGAGCCCCTGGTCTAATAAAGAGTGAAAGACTTGGGGGTTTTGGGCACAATAGAGCTCAGTGTTTGTAAAGCAAATAGACAGCAACCCTGGCTCTGCTCGAATTAATCTACAGCCGTCAGTCACTATATTTACACACACACCACAAAGGAAGGTTATTTGAGAAATCAAATTTGGGCACAAAATTAATAAGTACATTTTCAAAATTCAAAAATACATTCACCTGTGTGGTCATTACATTTACTGAATCAAGTTTTTAAAGCAACGTGGACATGAAGTGTATCGCATCTTAAGGAGATCTTTTTTTCTCTCTTTGCTAATGAAGGACTCAGACTGATGCAGCAGGCTCTACAAATAGCTTCAACAGGTCTTCTTACTGTGTGCATGTGCCTGACATTTACAGTCTCCTGTTCTTCCATGGAAACCAGCTAATTTAGATTTATTTATTTTTAAAGTGAGTGTTGAATTATTAAGGATCCACTGCTACATGTAAATGTGTTTTCTTTCATTCTACCAGTGTCCCCAACAGAAAGAGCTATTCACTGGGTTTCTCTTAATGTTTTACCTTGAGAAATGGAACCAGGGTGTTCTTCATGTACATTGAAGAAATTAAGTTACTGCAGAATGCTGGCAGTAACCTCACCACTTAAGTGCATGTAAACACATTCAGGCATTCACCCTTCATTCAGCAGAGCTCTGGGTTCACATTCAAGTAGCAATTTGACAGTAATGTGATGCTAATGTAGTAAATTAGAAGAAAATGATACTCAACTGAAATTATTGACAGTTTAAAGCACATTTTTTCAAAAACGTTTTTTTTTTAGTAATAGTGGGTTTTTGGTGGGGAGAAAAAAATACCTTATTTTAAAAATGGCTCACAGTGGGAGTTGTCACTTCAGGGAGCCTGAAACTTAATCGGCTCTTAAAATTTCCTTTCAAGATTTGCATAATATTATTTTATTTCCTTTTCTTGGCTGTGTTATTATGCAGATCTATTACTGCAGTCATGAACTATAGAGGATCATAAACCTTTGTTAAAAAACATTGTAAATATGCCTTTTCATCAAGATCCATTAATTACTCCCGGGGCAAAATGGTCAAAAATGTCCAAAAACACCCTATATCGCAATGTTAAAGAAAGAGTAAAAAAATCCAGATCCACCCTAAAATGTAATAATATAACTTTATTTGTATAGCACTTGTCTAAAGAAGGCTACACAGTGCAAAATCCATGGCAAAACATGAATGAACTTCAATAAAAGGTATTCAATTCAGTTAAATTTTTAATGCCAAATCATAACATAATAAGGTCAAGACCTTAAATTTATAGAGAAACCTGACAGTTCCAACTGTAATGGGTTCTTTCTTGGTCCATGTCTCGTCCTTCCAAGTTTTGTGGAAATAGGCTCAGAATTGTGTAAACCTGCTGACACTCAAACAATCAAATCAACGGTCAGTAGCAACAACAGACCCTCTGTGGCAGAGGAAATTAATTTAATGAAATATGATGATAGGCATTTGGTGAAAAGACATTTAAGAATATTTCATATCCCCTCTTTGTGTTCCACCACCTCAAGAAAATGGGTACTGAGAAAATGTGATTGAATGTTAGTTTTACTGGTATTTGAGTTTTCTAACCGCGGTCGTTACAAAATAAACAGGAAGGACAAAGAGAGCGGTAGAGCAGAGACTGAATCTCAAAGATACAAAGGGAAACACTGACAAGGTGACAGGTTGTGTAAAGTCTTCAGACCCTACTGTCTCCAGTGTTTGTGTTTCTCTCGACATGGGGTCCTGTCCTTCAAAATAAGACTCCTCTGTCTAAGAAGGGCCACCCTGAGGCCACCGGGTCCCCACAACAGAGAACGTGTGTGTGCCAAGTCTGGAGAGTTCGGGGGTTATTGTGTGTAAGTGTGGTCTGTTTTTTTTTCTTTGTGTGTGAATACGAAAGAGAGAATTAGGTTTTATAGAGGTGTGTTTTTGTGAGTGTGTCATTGCTTGGTTGTGCAGTGTGTGGATGTGTGTGTGTGTGTGCATGTGTGTGTGTTCACGCTGTTCAGTGCATCTGAAGAGGCTTACCCTATTCTATGTGGCGGAGACAGACAGGTCCTCATTCAGTTTTAAAGTTCCTTTTTTTTCTGCTGAACTCTTGATTATCCTGCTTATTCTGATGGAGTCTATTGAGGCTGCTAGCCCAAATAAAGCAATCATTTATTTATGCTCAGAACAAAGGCACTGCCTGGTGCTGTTTTTTGGCAGGCCGTTCCCATCAGCATAGCTGCCACTACTGCTTATCCAGCCTCACAATGCTCACTAAAGAGAGATTTGAGGAAAGACTCAAGAGACTTTTCATTGTTCAAATACTGCCCTGTAGCCCACTGTAAATATAACGCTGATTTCCATTAAAACTGTATGAAATAGTGGTGTAGGCCATTTGAATTCCCTAACTTAATATTATTTTCAGTGTGTAGGACTATATACAATTGTATACTTTGTCATTATGTTGCCAATGTAACTGCATCAGATCAAACAACAAAAGAAAAAATACTTGTGTTCTACCATTTTAACTTTCAATTTCGATTATGTTGTCAGCATAGGACCAGGACTGCAAGGTCTGCTAGCATTGCTTACAATATCAACTGTGTGTCAAGTGACACATCATTCAAGCACTCTGGTCTATATTGGCACTAAAGCCATTTTTTATTCTGTTCATCCATCTACCCCTCCACTCTGAAGTCAGTGTAGTGATTTAATTCATCTCTATCCCTTCTTTTTATATTTTTCTATCCCTCTGTTGTTTGCACAAAGATTTGGTTGGAGCAATTTGGAAGTAAGAAATCAAATGTTTATTTAAAAGCCCTCTCTTTAATCCTTCCACCATCAAGTGGTCTGGATGTCCATATTTACACAAATATGTGTGTATTAACCAGTGTTGAAGCTCTCTAGTGCAGCACTCGGTCACAAGTCTGAATTAAGTCCTGATTTTGAAGACTCAGCACTGATACAGATGATTTTAGACTACTTACTAACAGTTGGAAATTGCAATCAAACACACTTCATAGGTCTCCAGTTACTAAAAGTTAGTCCACACCTTCCAGCCAATCAGAATCGAGAATTCCCTGTAATACTCGATCCGATTAATCTGTCACCTGGCCTGCTCTGTATCCCTCTTTTGACCCCTCCCTGAATCTGTGTGATGAATATTATGGATTCTGTGGGTTTTGTGCTGTGATCTAACTGTTCATTTGGCACAGAGCCCTGCAGTGTTCGGCTCTGATACAACACATAAATATAGGTTATCCATGTCTTATGGTCTTAATCTGAACCCATGACCCAGCCTTGGAACTGTGTGTGTGCGTGCACGTCTGGTGAGAGAGGGAGATGTTTAACCCACGCTGCTAAGCCTAACTTCACACTAACGTACACATGCAAACACACACACACACACCATTGATCCCCTTCTCACGCAAAGCCACTCAACAAAAGGCAGAAAGAACATTTTCAGCATACTGCAGATCAGGAACAGCGTCAGCGTTAAAAGCTCTCGTGCTACTAATTGCACACTTATCGAGCCACTCACACCTTTCCACTAAAATATCTCCCACATAACTGCAAAAAAGCACAAGGAGTTTTAAACAGGTAAAATAATTGCCAGCTGAGAATAGCTGGACTGTGTTCAAACCTTTTGACTCTGAGACATCTTTCATTTTGATTTCAGAAAATATGGTTACTTGTATATCACCAGTACCATCAACTAGTGGAAATCTGTTGTTATGTGCATTTTTTTAAAAACTGAATCAGTTCAGAATAACAGATAGAGCAAAGAATTCACTGGTTGCCAGGCAGTGAGTAGCTCTACTCCTTGTGTACACCCATTTCCAATCTGCTCCATCTCTTTGGATGCACTACTCCAGCTCCACCCACCCACTCACTCTGTGACTCACCCAACTAAGTCTGCCAACCTCCTGTCCAACTTCCAGAATCTGTCAGTGATGTATGCACATTTCACCTTGAATCTACTCTGTACATGCATGTCTGATGCATCCCCTCTTTGATCAACATTAAATGTCTTTACTGTGGACAGAGATGACATACGCTACACAGTAAAAAAAATAAAATAAAAAAGGCATAGGCCATGAACCAGTTTTATTAAAATAATCTATTATAAAATAATAGATTGTATAGTGTCAAACTGTTTGGTTTTTGTATGCATCAAGTGCCAGAAATAGTGTATTTTGTTTTCATTCTCAAAGAGCGTATAGGCGTTGAGCAGATGGATATGCACAGGTGGCTTGTATGGTGTTAGGACGTGTGTGCGTGCTATCTGATTCAACACCATTGTCACATTCTTGGCTTCCTATCTACATCTCTGTCATTTCATTGGAGTCGTTCTCCTACGCCTCTTAGTTTCTTTTATTCCCACTTTCAGACTTTCTGCTCTGCACTCCCTGTGCAAGCTTGTTGGCTCTACTCTTTGGATGGTTTCGCTGTTTAAGTCCTACCACAATGTGTCTGTGTGTGTCCGTGCACATGCATGTTATCCTCCGTGAGACATAGTCCTATGAGAGCCTCCACATCACCTGTTGCCATGGTAGTTAAATAGGCAGAGAAGGAAGGGAAGGAATGGAGGGAGACAGACTGGCAGGGGAGGGGAAATTGGATGATGAGTGCATGTTTTGGACTAGACCGAGGAGAGGACGAGGAGGAGGAGGAGGAGGGAAAGGACTGCTAATACAAGCAAGGAAATTGGCAATTCATATTCCAAGTCATGTAGCTGAAAAATAATACACAAGTGTTATATGTCTTGGAGTGAAATTGTCTTTGGAAGTCTGCAATCTGTGATGTTGGCAATCAAAGCTGTGTATTCATAAAGAAACATGGTGCAGTTGATAGAATATATATTATCTCTCCACCCTCATCAGTGAGAGACAGAGTCCGTTATTGATGTAGGAACTTAAGGCAGGCACGACAAGTTAATCCACAATTTTTCGTACGTTTATTGTTGTCTGGCAAAGGCAGACACAATAACATATCATTTGTTGGAAATGATTGACAGCTCTCTTCGAAACTTGGATAATATTAACCCTTCCGACACCTGATTGGATGAACATACTTGCATTTGAATCATCTTCATCAAGAATTTAATGTCAATTTTCAGTTGATACAGAAATTGTCAATGTGGTTATTATGAGTAGTTAAGTCAAATTTTATCATAAAGATATTCAGGCTTAAATCCTGTGGGAAAGTTGAGCCTGTACGACCTATGAAAGGATGAAAATACAGTAAATCATGGCTGTTTGTATGTTGGAGATAGGAGTTAGAGTTTTGTCATATGTTGATATTCTGTAAGAGTAATTAGAGCCTGTAAATAAATTAGAAAATGGTGAGATGAAATAGATATTTGGGTCACTGATAAGAAATCGGTGGGTTGAGTTAAGTGAAGAAATTGTGCATTTTTTTGTGTGATGTGTATTTAGGACATGAAAAAGAAAACATGAAAGACAGAGTACATAGATTGTGTTTTTGTATTTTTTGTGGAATATGAAATAACCTGACAAAAGAGTAGGGAATGCCAATGAATGCTGATGCTGGAAGAAGAAAAAGGAGGAGAGGAGGACAAGTGCATGTCAGAATAATTGCCAGTAAATGGGAGGCGAGGAAAACAAGAGATGAATACGGGAGAAAGAAGATAGGAGGAGAGGAGGAGGGGAAGTGAACGTGAAGGGGAATGCCATTAACGGCTTTGTCCGGTCCTCCCGACTGAACGATGCATGGACACGGATAAACGAACAAATGAATGAAAGAGGGAGAGAGTGTGGGAGAAGGGTGCCCCTTTCTTAACTGTCCTTTCAGAGATTAAGCAGGAGAACATCGTGGTCTGTTCAGTTCATCTGTTCATGGCCAACGCCTGTCTCTCTCAAGTGTGTGTGTGTGTGTGTGTGTGTGTGTGTGCGCAAATGCTATATAAGATTAAATGTAACCAGTAATGGTGGAGGGCATCAGTAAGTAACAGTGGTGTGCATAGAGGATTTAGAAATGGGGTGTGCTGGTGCAAAGGCAGGGAGATAGAGGGAACATGTAATTGCTAAGTGGTTGTAAAATGAACTGATGCACTTCTCTTACATTGTAAAGAGAGAGAGACAATGTAATTGGCTCTAATGTGTAGTTTAAGTTGAAAGAGGAGAAAGGGGGTTTGAACAGCAGAAGAAAGGCACAATATTACAGTTTCTCCAGAAAGATGGAAAATTTCAGGATTTAGATAAAGACGCAGATGTTGCAGGGATGTTACGTGTTGCAAGCTGATGGAGCTAGAGCTGATGTGGTCTGACAGCATTTGTGCTACAGGGCCTGTCTGACCGATGTGAAAGTGAGTTATGGCCAGACTGAGATGAGGAAGAGACAGAGACTGTGGGATTGATTTTCTCCATCTAAACTCCTGATCAGTCAGAAAAAGGTGCAAGAAACGGAGATAACTAATTAATTATGTAACAATAATTGCACAGAAATGTCCTATCAAAAATCCATTGAGAGAATATCCATTTATCATTCAACAAAATTTGTATGATTTTAATAAATTGAATACATTTGCTTTTAGTCTCTTTTTATCTTGTAAAATTGACATTATAGGTTTTATAGTTTATTCATAATGTTGCTCTGAAATGCACTGAAAGCGCTTTAAAGAGCACTCAACAGTCAAAATCACACCAACATAAAGTCAATGAAGCTGTATGGAAGCCAAAGACAGTTTCACTACTTTCGGAAGTAAAGGACTGATAAACATTTGATAATTATGCATTTTGGGGAAAAAACCTTTTTGAATTCGACTCGGAGGAGCTGCATCTTTGGAGGCTTAGACCCGACAGCCTGTCACCTTGATCTGACCATAATACAAAGCTGGTGACAGTTTCAGGAAGTGTGTGTCTGTGTGTGTGTGTGTGTGAGTGTCTGTCTCAGGTTCTCACACTCTAAATACTTCTTACAATCCATTTGACTCCCTAATCCACCGGGAAACCGCCACTCTTTTCTCCATTTCACTCCACTCTTTTTTTCCCTCCCTCCCTACTCCTGCTCCTCCTCCTGCACTTGACAATGTGTATGAGTTTCTGCAGAGTTGGCTAACTGGATTTTCTACAAACGTTCTAAGCCCCCGGACCCACACACATGCACTGACAACACACTGGATAAACAAACTGCTGAAAGATATTAGACATGTCCAAGAATCATAAGTCATCTTGTTTTCTGGTTTTGGATCTAAATCAAGATGAGTGCAACCTCCACAAGGAAGGAAGTTGCTCCGGGCGATTAGACTCTCAGGGTGTTTACGCCACCGTCAACATGGGTAGTGGTTTAGCCAGTTTCAGTAACACTGTGGGCAGAACTGTTAACAGTTTATTAAAGTCTTAAGTTGCTTACCATTTTAAAAAAAATACCACTTGAGCGAGAACACAGCAGAAAAGCTTTACAAACTAGTTCTCACACACAACACCCCTGTACTTTTCCTGTTGCGTGCACTGCTCTCTCTTTGGTACCAACTGTATAGTAGTTATTGGCATCATACCGCTTGTCTGCCAAAAGTATAATTGCTTGCATTACGTGACTGTTAATCTTGTGCTGCTTTCTTTCGTTCTGTTTTTCTTTGTGGATTTTTTTTTCTACCTAATTTTTTCCCCTTCTCTCTCCCGCTGCTGGGTTTCTTTGGAGAGAAGGAGTAAAGAGAAAGAAACTTAATCCCTCCATTGAACAAGAGGTGGACCAGTCAGGGGCTTTTTTTCTTATTTTCCTCTGTGTCAAAAACCCCACCGTGCTCCTTATGCTGAATCATCTGTCCGAAGCAAACTCTCTAACTCCAGTAAACCTTTCACTTGATTTCCATCTTATTCTGATTGTTAACCTGCTGATGTTTCGGTGGTTCAGTCTTATCAGGGCATTTATCTGTCTTTTAGGCAATCTGATATTTTGCTGAGTAGCTAATGGGATGGCTCTTGTTTGATTGTAGCTATAAAGACAGCAGGGAGGAGAGGGTGCTCCTGTCAGTCTCTGGCTGTCCATTATTATTAAAACACACTTTTTCTTCTAAATATTTTTACTAATAGGTTTAAATGATAGTTATTATCAAGTTTGATTCAGAGAACATGACTTGATAATAATAGGGAAGCACTCTCCTGTTATATTATTAGAATGGCATCATTCTATAGATAATCTTTCCTGGCATCGCAGTTGATTTAACAGCACTTAAACTGCACTAATGGTTTCTTAGGAAAGCTGAATATGTGAATGTTGAAATGTTTGTCTCAAATGGTGCCAAGATGAATGACTAGGGTCAACCCACCACCATTATTTTTAAACCAATGTGGGGGAGATTTGGAGCCCTGCACGATGGAGAGCATTTCGGTAGCATAGGGTCTGCATCATGACCTCTTGATAACTTTATATTTTTGAATGACAGGTTTAGTTCCAGTATTATTATTTTATTTTTTAACTCGCTGTCGAATTCATTTCTTTTCAATAATGTAATGTTTGTCTGAGTTTTAGTTCATTAGAGTAAGTGCTGTCTACCACTGTGGGTTGTGCTTAAAGGCAGCAGTGTCGACAACAGCACAAAGGATTTGTGCTGTTGAAGAACCAAGTCTCTGGTCACAGGCTATGAACTTTTGTCACCACAGCTACAGTGCATACTGAATAAAAGCTGTATAATAGGACTCAACTGGATTTTATATCTGCATCTTGTTGCTATATAACATTTGTTGAAGGTGAGTATATGTTGATAGCATCTGGCACATAAATTGGGCAAAAAATTACAATAGTACAGGGAACCAGGGTGATGCTAACTTCTGGGCTGGTTTTCAAAATGCATCATCCCTGCAGTTCTTTATGACTAGAATCAAATTTTCTTCTATGTTAGTAAACTGATTCAGTCCACCACACACTGAAGGAAGGAAAGAGAAACAATTACTGTTGGAGATATCATTTGCAGGAAGCTGATGCACTACATTTCCTCTGCTCCCCATCCTTCTACCTCCACATATGTCTTCACCCTCAGGCCTGGTTTGCAGGCTCCCCTGCTTTCCGTTTGCTGACCGTCCATCACAACTGACTACAAAATGCCAGACATTCACCCTGTCGCCCTGCATGGAATGCTGATTGCCACTCCCCTCCTCTCTCTTTTGGTGGCACAGTTAGGCCACTTAATATCAATATTCTCTTTGTGGGACGAGATGGGGGGCAATTGCCGTGACTGTCAGAATAATTGCACACAGATATCTGCACACAGGCATTGACTTGCACACACACACACACACACACACACACTTAAACTGGGACATACTCACACAGAATACAACAACAATGATGTGCGCACACATAACCTCACATGCACTGGTGAACTGGGTAGAATGAGGGCACACAGGAGTCACACACACACACACACACACACACACACACACACACACACACACACACACACACACACACAGTCACTTCAGAGTAAGTATCAGGAGAAGCTCCATGCTGCTTGGCAGTGACACACACTCATGCAGAAAGCAAATAGGACTCGGTTAAGTGTGGCCTCAGGTCATCTGACATGTCTCTGTCACATACATGTAGAAACAAAAAGACAACAAAACTGAGACTGTAGAGCTACCATTAGTGTGGGCAGCATATCAGAATAAGAGCTGGCACTGAGGAGGCTTCATCAGAAAATAGAATGGTAGCTGATTGCAGCAAGGCAAAGGTTTGCTGTATTCAAGAATTGGATTGGCTATTGTTCATTCTTTAGAGTACAGTAGTTTAGAGTATCTTTTCATTCAGTCATGAAAACATTATACATAGTATACACAAAGTCAACACTCATGCAGTAGCATGATGCTTAGTGAAATTCTCAACACATTTCATAGTTTTAGGTATAAATATAAAAGACTGTTAAGCAGTGTATCTAAGCCTTAGCTCAGGACCTCCTCACATATCAGGATGTTTAAATATGACTCCATCGTACAGCTGACGACTAAAGCATCTTATAGAAAGTTGTCAATGAAGCCGCACCACTTTGTCACCATATCTGCACTGTAAACAAACATATACACATATTTAATTGTTTATCTACTCAAGTGTATGATGTGTGTATGTGATGAGGTTTGGCCTCCATTCAAAGCTCATGTGATTCCTATCTCTCTGTGTCCCAACACAGCGAAGGCTGCATGTTAATGCAAAAGGGGAAAAAATGTAAAATGTGTGAATTATTGAATGGAGTGGAGTGGTGTGTGCGTTTGTGCTCACATGGTTCCCTGCAACGTTCAAAACTATGTCACACAGCTCCTGCACCACTGCACCCATTTACTGGTGGAACATCTCTCCAATGTGCAGATCTAGAACACAGCAATTGAGAATGATCAAAACATACTCACAAGGTCTGAGTCTGAACACATATTCATCGATGCACAAATGCCCTCACACAGTCTGTAGGCATATACTATAGCTTTTGTAGAAAGCAATCAATGTAAGTGCACTGTTTTGTGTTACATGAACACATGTTTCATACACACACAAAGTGCCGTGATGTGTGCAGCCAGCCCAAGCGTTTTGTTCTGTTGCTCTCTATTCATTGCTTTCATGGCTCTGCTCTGATTTCCGTTAAGCTGCACTGAAAAGTCATCATCGGTGTGGCCAGATAATATCAACTTTATAAAGAGTCAAATAGATGCAGGTCACTTTGCACACACAACCCAAACAGCATCCTGTGGACATGATGTTACTGGCAGTTGCAAATGTGTGTGTGTATCAGAAAAATATGTCAAATATGCAGCATTAGGTGTGTGTTGCACAAAAGCACAAAATTATACAAACATTTCTTTACAAAAATCTGTTTAACGGGCAAACTAAGACACTGTCTTTGTTCTGCTGCCTCATTCAAACATCCAGTAGCAGTTCTGTTTTGACACTGAGGCCTACAAAACAGGCTTTGACTTAAGTTTACCCAGAAATGTTTAAAAACCGCTGCTTATTTAAAAATGTTCTGTTGTGCATTTTCAGCAGACAAGACCTAATTTGATTTTGACAAATCATTGCTGGGGTTTTTTTGCAGTAAATTCCTGATACCAATATATCGGCAGATTATATTTAAATAATTGCAATGATTCATAAGATTTTGTTATCAAACCTTTATGAAAAATAAATATTTGAGGTGATTAAGGCTTGATATTTTACAGTTTATCTTTATTATAAATAAGTTAAAGAAAAATACAAATACAACCAAATATGCAGGACTGAAACTGAGAAAAAACTAAGGTTATTGCGTAAAATGTCAACATAAATGCACATCTTTCCTGCATTGTGTATCCTGTAAAATATTTTTTTCATATTGGCACACACGCTAATACAGATTTTTATCAGCAAACCGATAAATCAGTCGGACTCTCATTGTTAAAGTGCCCATATTATGCCTTACGGTTGATTTCACGGCTGAGCAATACCATTGTTACTGTGGCTGCAGCAGTGTTTAGGAAGCCTCTGGGTAAACAGCGTGACATTTCCAACACATGCTCTAAGAGGCTGACCTGTCATAAAAGAGTAGGTCAACTGACCAATCAGAGCAGACTGGGCTTTTTGGGAGGCGGGCCCAGAGCTAGGACAGTGTTTCAGACGGAGGGTGAAAAGAGGCGCAGAGGCAACGTACAGTCTGAGACGTGTGTATTTTGAACTTTACACCATGTAAACCTTTTTTAGTAGACCCCAAAACAAAAATGATGAACCTGTAAATGACCAAAATATAGATATGTAAAGGAAGAGCTCAAGAGGCGTTTTTGAACACTCCATCAATATCTTCCAGTCCTTGTGTGGATTAGAACCAACAGCCTGAAGGTCACAGGCAGCCAGTCTCTAACCTTTAGAACCGTACTCCAGGGAACAGAATCTATCATCTGTGCTGTGTGGATTTCTGTGTCGTTTGTTTATTCACTGTATTGACACATGACTGGGGCTGAGCCTTCAGAGGTTTGTTTTACTCCCCCAGACTTCCAAAGGATGTTTTGTAACATGATTGCTGTGATACATATTTAATGAGCTTTTTAATCGATGGAACACTGAGCAGTAGGATTTTCAGCAGAGTAGAACTAACTTGTCCTCTCACTGATGACTATTTCAAGTTGAATATGTGCCAACCTTTTCCCGAGCCTGTGTGTATTTTTTTTTGTATCTCTGGTAACATCATGCTTACTCACATACACAACATATTTAAAAATAACTTTATCATGATGGTTCAATCTGATATTAAAATGTAACATTGGAAAGATGAAATGTGTACGTGTTTGCTAGGGAGTCAGGAGACCATGTAGCCATCTGTAGCCATGACTTCCAGTTTGGTAGCAGGTTTAAACAAATAGATTCTTAAAGTCTTTTTCTTTCCCTCCATCTGTAGCCTTTTCATCCCATGGTGAACCTAGTGTGCAGTGCTGACCTGAGGATGTTCCTGTGTGCCCTGTACGCCCCGGTGTGCACGGTGTACGGCCGGGTGTCCATGCCATGTCGATCTCTCTGCCAGCGCGCCAAAGACGAGTGCCACAAACTAATGGAGATATTTGGAGTATCCTGGCCAGACGACATGGAGTGTAGCAGGTGTGTATTTTATTTGAAATCAGTTTAGGTAATTTTAGAGGCTGTACTCTTTGCTGCTGCGGATGTATTGTACTTAGCCATTGCATATAACGTATCAACGAGAGTCCGAGCAAAATTTACATCAGATTAAACTGCAAGATCTAACATCATTTTTCTTTTTCCAGGTTCCCTGATTGTGACGAGCCCTATCCTCGAGCAGAGGACCTGCTAACAGGTTCTGAGCCCACTGACCAGTCATCCATGACTGTGCAGAGAGACTACGGTTTCTGGTGCCCCAGAGAGCTCAAAGTTGACCCTGACCTGGGATACTCTTTCATGGGCAAGAAGGACTGTTCTGCCCCATGTCCCTCGATGTTCTTCAACCAGCAGGAGCTGACCTTTACCCGATACTTCATAGGAGTCATCTCCATTGTCTGTCTGTCCGCAACGCTCTTCACCTTTCTGACATTTCTCATTGATGTTACCAGGTTTGAATGGCTAAAATCTGATATCAACTTACTGAGCATGATTTATGAGAATACTTGATTTAATTCTCTATAATTTTCATGGATGCTGCAAACATTTCTGAACAGTTTTTGATAAGATAATTAATCTGCATTTTCTTTTTTTCTCATTAGGTTTCGATACCCTGAGCGTCCAATAATCTTTTACGCTGTGTGTTATGTCATGGTGTCGCTGGTGTTTTTCCTTGGTTTCCTGCTGGAAGACAGAGTTGCCTGCAATGCAGTCATCCCCTCTCAGTTTAGAGCTTCAACCATAACACAGGGTTCACACAACAAGGTGGGAGCTTCACTTCACACGAATTTCATGTGAATGATTTTGGTTTGTAAGAATCCTGTCACGTGGAAGATTTTCTTTAAATCATTTCCCTGAATGTTATTATTTTGATAATAACATTAGTTATACTATACTTTTGATAATTACTTTTGATCATTTGTAGAGATAAAAAAAATGAATCTGGATTCTCTCTCTGTCCATATATCTTGATCATAATTTAATACGTGATGTACTTGACAAGTAAACAGATGCTCTCCTCTTCAGCTGTCAAACATGAATTTAATGACTGATCCAAAGTTTCTGCTCCCCCTCCTCTCTCAGGCGTGCACACTGTTCTTCATGGTCCTGTATTTCTTCACCATGGCTGGCAGCTTGTGGTGGGTCATACTGACGATCACTTGGTTCCTGGCCGCTGTGCCTAAATGGGGTAGCGAGGCCATTGAAAAGAAAGCCCTCCTCTTCCATGCTATCGCCTGGGGGCTCCCAGGGGCCCTGACTGTCACCTTGTTGGCCCTGAACAAAATTGAAGGAGATGGGATCAGTGGAGTGTGTTTCATAGGCCTCTATGATATAGATGCCCTGCGGTGGTTTGTTCTGGCACCGCTCTGCCTCAATGTGGCGGTGAGTACAGTCAGAAGATGAATGAGTGAGTGGGTGGATGAAAGAAGTGATGAGTGGGAAGATATGATGAATAAATGAATGGTTGGTTGGATGAAAACAAGTACAGATTGTTGTTTTTTTTGGCAAGATGGATAGATTAGAAAATGGATTGGTGGATGGTCTCTTGAAAACAAATGATATATTTTATTTGTGTCTGTCACAGTCTTATCTTGTCGTTTCTCTCTCTCTTCAGGTGGGCGTGTCTCTCCTGTTAGTGGGCATTGTGGCTCTGAATCGGGTGCGCATGGAAATCCCTCTGGAGAAGGAAAACCAGACCAAACTAGTCAAGTTTATGATCCGAATGGGAGTGTTCTCAGTGCTCTACCTTGTGCCCCTGTTGACTGTGATTGGGTGCTACCTGTATGAACACACCTACCGAAACATTTGGGAGAATACATGGATGGAGGAGAACTGCAGGCGCTATCACATCCCCTGCCCATACAAGGTAGAGAGGAGAGACCATGTATTTATGAAAGCCTGTGTAATGTTGCCATCTTTGCCGGATTTTGTGTAATTTCCTGTTGACACACAGCAAACATAATTAGTTGATCAGTTTTACACTAACCTAATACTTCTTGTGAAATCCCAGATGTCCAAATAAATTTGCATATAAGGCTGCTCATTAAACATATTCCTCTACTTTCTCTCTGAAAGCAGATGACTCCTCAGGCTTTACCTGTCGTCTCAGTCACACACTGAAAACAAATACAGATAAACTCTTGGCAGTGTTTTGGCTATCGCAGCACTCTGTATATCACTCACACACACACTCAGTGTGTGTTGTCACAGTGCCAGAGTTAGCTGGTGTGAAGTGCCCAGTTGCCCACTGTGAAGGATTAAGTATTTTCTCTCCTCATTAAGTGGCTGAGATATGTTTATTTGTGTGTCAGAGAAGTACATCTACCAGAACCAGCAGGTAAACAAGATACTAAGAATTATATAATACAACCTTTTATTTACCATGTTATTATTACCAGTGAAACTTAGAGACTTTGAAACAAGTAAAGTAATAATGATCTGAAAGCATGAGCAAAGAC
Source organism: Paralichthys olivaceus (assembly GCF_024713975.1). NCBI lineage: Eukaryota > Metazoa > Chordata > Actinopteri > Pleuronectiformes > Paralichthyidae > Paralichthys > Paralichthys olivaceus. The sequence goes on from NC_091093.1 coordinate 13,652,361, forward strand.
TGTGTGTGTGTGTGTGTGTGTGTGTGTGTGTGTGTGTGTGTGTGTGTGTGTGTGTGTGTGTGTGTGTGTGTGTGTGTGTGTGTGTGTGTGTGTGTGTGTGTGTGTGTGTGTGTTGGTGAGAGGGGTGGGTAGTATGGTTGAGTGAGTAGGTATTTGTGAGGGGATAAGGGAGCAGCATACATCATTAGCTCAACTAATACAGACTCCACACAAGACTGCCATCTCTGTTTTACTCTCTTTCTTTGTCTCTTTGTCTTTCTCTCTCTCAGCTGGTTCTCACACACTTCTTTTACTCAGTCTCCCCCTTCTTCCTCTGCACTCTCTCACTCTCTCTCAGGGCTTGCTCAGTCATGCTCTGCTGCCTGTTCTCTATAATGTCTTTGTGGCTGTTTTGAAGAGTGGCAGAAGTGAGATGTTTAATAGCGTCTGTATGATAGTATGTGTTTGATAGAAAAAAGCATCTCATCAGTTTCACGTATAAAACTTGAAATAATACTAATATTTGAATATGTTTTCTTTCCTGTGATTATTAAAGCAGAGTGATGTTACAGTAATTTCATGAAGGAGAAGTGTCAGCAAATTTGCCACTGACACATTATACTGTATGAGAGAAGCTGGGAGCAGGTGCAAGTACTTATAGTGTGTGTGTGTGTGTGTGTGTGTGTGTGTGTGTGTGTGTGTGTGTGTGTGTGTGTGTGTGTGTGAAGAGACCCCCTTTATGTCCTATTGTAGCTGTGGAATTTCAATATTGCAGTGTTATTTGATCTTTACCCTCGAGGGGGGTTGGGGGGGTCGGTTGTGTGCAAAAGTTAGTGCATGTGTAGGAGCGCACAACTCCATGATTTTGGATAATTGAACATTCTGTAGGCATTGTTCACTTTATTTGTGCGTGTGTAGGGTCGGTGATCTACAGAAGGCTCAGAGCCTCTTGTTTTACCTCAGGACCTGAATCTGAGACATTTAATCTCTTCCTGGGTGTGACAGACCAACGTTATTAAAACATATTAATTCTCCTTATTCTGGTTCCTTTTAAAAGCAAGACACACCCACGCAAGTCCTTCTCCCCGAGGAGTCACCTTAGGAGATGGCATAAATGCTAGAATACTGAACGAATAGCACCTTAATTAGGATTTAATCTTAATTTGAATAAAAAATGAAATGTCACTTGTCATTGTGCGTGTTAAGAATATATTAGATTTTCTGTTTATTCCTGCTCCCTAAACTGATTCTCTGATTTTGACTGAATTAAATAGTAAACCACACAATTAGAACATTGTTCTGTCAGTATCCACTGACGTTCATGAGTCGACACCCGAGTGAAAACTAAGAAAAATGTTAAATGCCCATATTTGTTTCATACACTACACATCTTTTGAAGGTGCTTTCTGTTTATCTTGAAACTCAACACAGTTCTAAGTTGATCTTTTAAAAATCTACTTTGATTTGGGGACTTGGATTCTATAAACTGAGGGTTTCTTTAAACCACCTACATTACACAACTGCTGTAAAATACTGCCCTCTGCTGTCAGATACTGTATCCTGCATCATAGTTGAACGAAAGCTGTTGCTCTTCAGCCTGACTGCAGATCAGCTGCTGAAGATGTTTCTTTTCTTGGATTAACCAACATTAACAAAGACTAACTGGACTATAAATATTCATCAGTGCTGGATACCTTTAGTATGTGCGAGTAGTTATATGTAATTGAACGCTTTTAGTATTTCCACCTTGTGTTACTGTTAAAGAAATATTTTAAATTTTGAAAATAAATGCTGATCTGTAACAAAGTGAAAAGAGATCTTCTCTTCCTCTGGCTCGTCAACATTCTGTGTTTTAAACACCTTGTGTTGTGTTCATTAGATAATTGTGGAGTTGATATTAAATATTCCTGTTATTATCAGGTGGAGCAGACCAGTCGACCGCTCATGGTTTTGTTCCTGATGAAATACCTGATGATGCTGGTGGTGGGGATTCCCTCTGTGTTCTGGGTGGGCAGTAAGAAGACCTGTTTCGAATGGGCCAGCTTCCTGCACGGGCGCAGACGCAAAGAGTAAGTTTTTGTTTTGTTTTCAGTCCTGCTGTTCAATGAGCTGTCGCTATGGTGACATGTGTGTCCTCCTCACTTCGATAACAGCACATTAACCCTCCTCCTCCTCTCCTGTCCTATTGTTTCTTTCTCTCCTCTCTGTCTGCACGCCTTGTGCTGCTCTGTCCCTCTAACCCTAAACCCTGCACCGCTCCTCCTCTCCATGTCTTCATGTCTCTCTTCTGTCCCACTGCTCTCCTCCAATTCTCTGCCCCCCCACTCCCCTCTTCCCTCTCTTCAAACTCTTTGTCTGCTGTTTGTGGATCTGTCCTGTTTCCCATGCTCCTTCTCCCTTGTCTCTCCTCCTTCAAATCCCACCTCTGCCCTCTCTTCTATCTGCAGCAGTGGGGTGAATGAGTCTCGCCAGGTTCTGCAGGAGCAGCCCGACTTTGCTCAGTCTCTGCTGCGTGAACCCAACACCCCTGTTATTAGGAAGTCCAGAGGAACATCCACTCAGGTAGGGCTGCAAACACACAGCAGTGATACAGTGGTGTCGCAAACAAACAAAAATCATTGTAATATTTACTGTGGAAGTAAGAAAACAAGCAGGATTTGTATCAGTAGTTGGAACAATTATATGTGGTTCTGTGAGTAATTCTGTGAATCCTCAGAATGGTCTTTGTCTGTGCTGGCAGGAACTTGATGAAGACTCGATCTGACTGAAACTAAGACCAGAAGCTCTTTATTGTTGTTTTATCATTATCCATTAATGTCCATTAGTTCCCCAGGATAAATTGGGGAGTCATTCCTTCTTCCTTTCGGGCCTTGTGCATCACAGGATGAGCATGGACACTTATTGGTGCAGTCAGATAAAGTAGTTATTAACCAAGTAAAGTTTTATTATTATTTTTATATTTGAAACAAACAATATTTAAACCCAACCAAGCTTCCAAAGCTTTCATGCAACAAAACAGGAGAAGTAAAAGTCTGACAACTTACAGGCTCCAAGCAAATGAAATCATCAAGCGACCTGAAAAACAGAATCGATCTCAAGGTTATAGTTTAAGCAGACTTAGTTTTTAACATAACTTTAAAATGATCAAACAAACATCCTCTGTTGTTAATACATTTATCCAACATCTCCTCTCTGTCTATTTGTAGGGCACCTCCACCCACGCCTCCTCCACTCACTTAGCTGTCTTGGACGACCTTGACGAGCCGGTCAGAACTCACCACGGCCACCCTGCCTCCACCAGGAGTAAAGCCAGCAGCGTTCACAGCAAGGCCAGCTACCACGGCAGCCTGCGCCGCACCCGAGACGACAGGTAGAGCGGATCATCTTTAACGCTCTGTTTCTCACTCTGTCAGACGGTGTGAATCAGATGAAACAGTGTCTTTCTCCTCTCTCCCTCTCCCAGGAGCGATGCGGTGGTTTACCGAGGTACAGAGGAGCGCAGTTTCCATGGCAGCATGCCACGTCTTGACCACCCGCTTTCCACTCACAGCAGCCTCCATCACATAGATGGCAACTCACGGCACGCCAGCCAGCGTGACGTATCTGAAGCCCCGTCGACCCTCATCACCCACGGAACCACGGCGAGTAACAGTCGAGTTGCTGAGAATGACGGCACTAGTGCCTGAAAACAATCACAAACTTGACAGGAAATCTTTGACAGGACGCTGTTTGTCTTTTCAAAGAAGATTTGCCGTCAGCAGACACACACTGCAGTGTCTGTAGCGTGTGTGAAGATGGAGGATGTACCAGTGCGTGCTGTGGTGGTGAATTTTAGTTTCAGTTTATCGCTGTGCAGCTGTTGGTTAACACAGGTTTAAGCTGGACAGGTATGTTTACATATTTGAGTTGACAAAGCAGTTGACTCCTGATTGCGAAACTCAAACAGCTGAACCAACATGATAAATGCACCTCCTCAGACTTAAGTGACATCTGTGTGAGTCAAGATGTTATTCAGGTAAAGTTTAAGTATCTCGTGTTAAAAAATGATTACAGGATGTTGCAGGTTAACTCTGAAAGATTCATCTTGGATTTAGGGGTTGGACACCAGAACATCGTGACACGTCTCTCGTGACACGTCTCTCGTGACACGTCTCTCGTGACACGTCTCTCGTGACACGTCTCTACTTCCAAATAAGGATCTTGAATCATCTTGCAGGATTTACAGGAATATTGTTAAATATGTCACCGGTGCAGAGTTTTGCTTTTGTAACAATCTGAACTGGTTTGTCGTCTCACATGAAACTTGACTGATGTCAGTCAGATCGAATTATTCCATGTTTTTGTTTCTGCAGCTCTTAATGATGTTTATCTTCGCCTCATGTGACATTTTGGACCTTTTTGTGGATTAGTGAGATATTTTTATACTGTGAAAATCGTGTGTGTGTGAGTGAGTGAGTGAGTGAGTGAGTGAGTGTGTGTGTGTGTGTGTGTGTGTGTGTGTGTGTGTGTGTGTGTGTGTGTGTGTGTGTGTGTGTGTGTGTGTGTGTGTGTGTGTGTGTGTGTGTGTGTGTGTGTGTGTGTGTGTGTGTGTGTGTTAAACACACAAGTGGTTAAATGTGTTTGGAACTTCAGTCACTCCCTCTGATGAACAGATAAACATGATGGAGGGAACTTCACCCAGAATGTTAAAGGGTTGTCTTCAGAGCCAGAAAGATAAATGAACTAGAATAATGCTTGTGCACTTACTTAACATGCACAGAGGTTACTCCAGCTAAACCTGAAATAATGTCAGCACTGGACCTTCTGCACAGTCATTAGCTTTGCAAGGGAAGACAAGTAAGACAATAGTTTACACAACCAATGCTTATTTCATTTGCCAGCCAATCTTGATAATACAATCTAAATGGAAGAAGCAGAATAAGAGTCATGACAAAGTCTAAAAGCCTCAAAATTGCATCACAATCTGAACTTCAACAACCTCTGTCTGTGACCCAGATTCAGGAAGTCGTCCATCAACGCAGCTGTATAGACTGAAGTGTAATTTAAAAAATGGAAACCAATGACAGTGCTTTTATTTTTAAATCTGTCAACATACTCGTGGCAGAATGGTTTTACCAGTTGCACTGATGTGAACCGAAACTGCTTCTGTACTGTGCTCTTTGATCATGTGTGTTTGCATTGTTCAAACTTTATCCAGAGACGTACAGAAACATTCAGATATCAGGATCTATATGTTCTCTGACATTTATTTTCTGAGGAAATGTTATAGAGTTAAATGTATAATATCGTTGTCTCTCTCTCATTTGTTTTTTGTTCCACAATCCCTAAAGTTAACCTACCTCACCTCTACCTTCAGCCTTCTCCGTACCTGCGTGCGCACACACACGCACACACACACACACACACACACACACACACACACACACACACCCCATTCAATCATTATTGAGTACTTAAAAAGCAAAATGCTCATTTCAGTAGAATTTGTGCTTATATCTAAAGAATCTTGAGAGGCTATAAAATGAAACATAAACCAAACAGACTTTTTAGTGACTCATGGGTTCTGCCTGTATCTCACACACACACACACACACACACACAAACATACACTAGGATCAGTAGCTAGCTCCATCCCACAGTTAGCTATGTATTTTTTTCATTCTACCTCTTCAGTTGAAACGTACCTTGATGACTCTCTGGCCTTTCACTGCTGCCTCTCTCCTCCTGTCTCTCTGTTTCTGATCATCTCTCTTCACCTGTTCACTCGTCTGCCTGCGTATCTGTTGTACATAGATCTTCTATCCTCATGTGGTGACTAACCGGCCTCACATCTGCCTCCTGCCTCTCCTCCTGTGAATGTGCCCACACTAATCTTTTTTTGGACCTACACAATCTGCCTGTACTGTTGCAAGTCTGGACTGCTGACAAACATTTACCATTGTGCTTCTACACCGAGAGATGCTGATGGTAAATACGACACCATGAAACATCTCATTCTTCTCATCAGTCCGCACAGCCAGACATTTCATCAACATCATCACAGTGCTTCACAGTGAACTGGAGTAGCTTGACAATATGGCACATTAGCAATCATGGTTTAAAAACAGATCAATATTGAGAAGTGTGACACTTGAGTTGTATTTGCCTTGTAATTTATTTGCAGTTTGGGACTGTAATGACTTGTTTTACATGCAGTCTAATAAACATTTTATAAACTTCAGTGCTGTTATTTGTATTGTGTTGATTTGTTGTTCTGTTTGTTGGAGTTGTGTATTTATTCTGTCCAACTAATCTTGTTACCAGGCCTCAGTTCAGTGAGCACATTACCTAAACAGGATTGGTCAGTGGCATGTTGTACTTCTAGAGTTAATACAGTGGAGCTCTTAGAGACAGCTACTTATAAGTGACATTACTTTCAACCCACTCAAACCTTGTATAGTGCAGAGATGTTCACCATCAGCCAACGGTCATTCAGTCAAGACCAGATTCCTGATCGTTCTCGTTTCCGACGGACGATGGCGGCGACATCTTGTTTGAGAGTGGAGACACTTTGTTCCAGCTGCTCTGAGAAGTCTCTCATCAGACGACTCTGCTCATCGATAAACAGTCTGAGCCCCAGCAGGTCAGAGTCCTCCTGGAAAACACACAGAACAGACACACAACAAACAGTTCATCAACGGTGCGCTCAAATCAACGGATGTTTAGGAAGTGACACTATAAACTAACCAAAAACATACAGCGTTCTATGTTCCACAGCTTAATACAAGATATGGACCTTTCATGCTCCTACATCCATTTTAAATCTCCAATTAAGATACGTAACATTACAAAAGGATTTTCATATTTCTTAATCATTCTGACACTCAGGAGAGCTCATAGCTCTGCCAAGGCCCAATAACCCTTAAATTCAGTTTCCCCCATTGTCAGTGTATTGTTCTCCATAGATCCATTGTTACCAGCTGCCAGTTTTGTAATAGTAGTGAATAGTAAACGCTCACTAATGCTACAGACAGGCACAGATACATACACTGGGCCTGTGTCTGCGCAGGCGCTGCAGCTGACCCCTGACTGAGGTCATACTGTGGTAGAAAACCTTTAGAGAACGGGCAAATTCTGCGTCACAGCTGGGGCGCAGCGACCGGCCACGCCCACCATCCCCACCTGAAATCAAGAAGAGAGAAAGTGTGTGAGGAAGAGGAGGTGAATCACGAGTTCTTCTCTAATAACTTAAAGAATGGGAGAATTCTGCCATGTAACATTTTTGTCTCATAGTCTAAACTGTAAATTACTAGAAAAACATACAGTATAAAAGCAATGTGAACACTATTTTTAATGTGTGTTTTTAATTCACTGGAATGAAAGCACACTGAGCACAGCCTGTGGTGTGTGTGTGTTACACACTAGTTAACTAGTACACTAGTTACCGTTCCTGGTTGTGTTGAGTTGTTCTCTCAGACAGTGATTTTCTTTTCTCAGGGAAGCATTAACACTCTTTAGTTCTTCCACATCCTGTAGAAGAGCTCTCACTGAACAGCTGAGCTCTGCAGAGTTTACAGGCTGAAACACACACAAACACACACACGCACTTTTATAAGCACCATGATTTTATAAATTGGAAACAGGAAAATACACTGTAAATGACATTAAGGTAAATAACTTTATATAAATAAACTACAAATAAAAGAAAAACACAGCCAAATATATCAAACTTGAATTAAGAATATAAACATATTTTCTTTCCATAGAAGGGATTCAGAGTTAACAGCAAACTCACCACATCGTTTGTTGGGCCTTCCTCGTCGATGATGAACACACCATCTGTAGTCATCCTCACTCCCTCCAGAGACGACACCAAATCTGTACAACCATCTGAGACAAAAGCTCCACCAGTCAGCTGCTTCGATTCTGACTGTATTCATATTCAGAGCTGTACATTCATATGACATGTGAAGGAATTTTTGACCATCCTCACACATTACAGCTGTTCCCCATCAGGAGAATAGAGCCTGTCTAACTCAACTTGGGGGTGACATTTGCTCATGTTACTGTGTTAGCATTTGTATATTGTTCCACCTTCCGGTCTCCTTGATGCATCGAGTCTACATTAACATCGTTTGCATAAGACGACAGCTGCTGCCTGAGTTCTCCTTTCAGCAGCTTCCAGAAAACTTCCATAACAATAGTAATAATATGAATCAACCTAACCACGGTGCAAGACCAACATAGGGTGAAAAAAAAAGTTCCGAGACCTGCTCGATCACTCGTCTATTCTCACCTTGAAGGCCCCATAGCTCCAGCACCACAGCACTGCTCTGCAGGTATTCCAGCAGGCGCTGGGAGGTGTGGAGGGAGGCAAAGTGGACTCTGTGGTCCAGCAGAGGGTTGAGGTTGTGCCACACAGCTGGAGTGTAGAGAGGCTGACTGCAGTCAAACAACCTGAATCTAAGAGAGCGGGAGGAAATCAACAGACATGAATCCAGAGGATACGAATACTCAAATAGAAAATTCCTCCCAGAGAAATTTTGAATGGGTGCCTTGTGCTTGCTGCCAGCTCCACAGAGAGAAATTTCATTTAAGAGGACGGAGAGAGACCCTGAGAGAGAGAGTGAGACAGTGAGAGAGAAAGACATGTATAAAACAGGTTTCCTGATAACATCCTGTTACATTATACGCAAACCATGAGACTTCATGTACAGTCCTCAGCACTGACTGTGTACCATGCAAACATTAGAATTAGTAGTTCCTCCCATACGCCTCACCCAAACTGAACACCTCTATTGCGGGCCTCTCTGATCCAGCGCAGACCACAACACTGTTCCAGGACCAGCTGGAAGTCCAGTCGTCGTCCCAGTAACTCAGACGGATCGATCAGGATGTCGTCTTCACCGAGTGGACTGGAACATGACATAAATAAATTAATGGTTATTTACTAATAACAACAACTTACTGTGTGTTTGTGTGTCTTCCAGGTATTACACGTGTTGTGGGGACCTTAAACTGTTTACACTGTCACATTCTGGGGACTTGTCTGCCTAACGGTAACAAAAAGCCCAGAAACTTAAATTTTAAGTTGAAGAAGATGTTTTAAGGTTAAGTTTAGGTTTAGGTTTAGGTTAAGGTTAAGGTTAAGGTTTGGTAAGGTTTAAGTTAAGGTAAGGATTAGGGTTTGGCAAGTAGTGTTTAGGGTTAGTCTCCAGGAAATCTTTGTTAGTCAGTGTAATGTAATTTCCTTTGTTGTGTGTGTATGTATGCACGCATGTGTGTGTGTGCCTGTGTGTTCGTGTGTGTGTGTGTGTGCATGCGTGTGTGTCTCATACAGTCCAGTGGAGTTGCAGGGAACCAGTTGAGCTTGTAGAATGGCCTCCTCTGTGCCCTCTGACCCCAGCACCTGCAGACAGACATGATCATCCAATCATCACTCAGTGCTTATCTACCACTGTCTGTGGGTGGGTGTATGTGCGCTGTATGTTCTGTTCTTCCACCTCCAGCTGCTCCTCCAGAGGGATGCGGAAGGCCAAAGACTGAAGCCAGAGGTGAGCGGTGCCCAGGAGCATAGGCTCCACTGGATCCCAGAACGGGTCTTTATCTCTGGGTAATGCAGCTGCAGACAGCCCCTCCACTCTCTGACAACACGAACACAAGAGTAATCAGTTACTGATGTAAAATATTAAACACTGTGAACACTTACATTATTATATATTATCATATATTATATGATAATATGCTCAAAGAGGTGTGAGTCTCCTCTACTCCCCCTCTAACCTACAATGTGTCTCTATGTTCTCTGGTTACATTTGACTGAATATCAAGCATCAGTGCGATTAAAAAAAAATACTAAGCAGGTTTAGTTTATTTTCTCTGAACCAAGTTTTTAGTTTTTCTTTTAGTTCGTGCTGAATTTTTTTTTTTTACACCTGTCTGATTTCATACAACATGAAATAAGGGACAGGGAAACCAATCAAACTGCAGATGTGCTGATTTGTAAATACACTTAAAAGATGTATTTCATTTACTTACATTGATTTCACTCTGTTCAGCCTGATGCTGCTGATAAACCTCTTCCATCAGGAATTTGCGGTTCACAAACTTGGCCTTGGACCACATCCATACCTGGGGAGGTAGTTCAGAGTAGTTCAGAGAAAGAAACAAATATTCGAGTTGAAATTGGATTTATAAAAAAGATTATATGTAAAGGAGAGACAGACAGAAAGACAGAGGGAGAGACTGACCTGTTTCCTTCCCGTCGAGGTGACTCTGACAACAATCTCTTTCTCCAGATCGTGGCCTTTTGGATCAGACAGCGCCAAATTCTTGATCTCCAACTTAAACTCCACCTCCTACGAGTTTATTCATTTTTAATAAATAATGATGAGACTTGAAGAAACTAAAATACTTCTAATTACACATAGCTGCCTCCAGTATGAACAAACTAACCAGAAAGACATTCCACTTCCTTCTGTTGTCCAATTCTTTTAACATCAGAAAAAGGTTTCTTTCATCTGTCTGCCATTATAATAACATGGGGGTTTCCACACTATGCTCTTTGCAAATAAGACTAGTGACCACTACCTCCATTGAATTGTGGATGTCTTATTCACATTTATAGCATCTGTGACCCAGTGCTGCAAAGGGACAATGGGTCTCACTATTGTTTTCCAGGAGATTAATTTTGTTAATTTTGAACCAGGAAGAAAAAAGGAATGTTTAAACCAAAATCCTGACTTAACTTAACTGTTCCTCTAATTACAACTATAGTCAAATAATTGATCATTTCTACGTTTTTGAGTGGGGTTCCATGTAAATGAGGTCTATTGACAAAAAATTCCAAAGAGAGGTGTAAAGCTTGACATGTGTTTGAATGATTGGTTTAGACATGGTCAACAGGAAGATAATACGAAGAAGAAAATCATCTGTGGTGAATCGGAGCATGTTACCTTGTTCAGCTCCTGGCTCATCTGATTGGCCTCTGCCACCATAGGCATCAGTTTGATGTAGTCGTAGAAAACAGCCAGCAGACTGGGGTCTGTGTGACTGCACTCAGCGCTGGACTCACCTAAACACAGGCACATGATGAAATATGATCACTCGTAACTTGCAGATCTCAATCCTCTCACTCACTCAGGTGGACGCCCTCAACTGCCGCCAGTTCAGACTGGAAGTAGTCGTAGTCGTAGCGGCTCCAGTCATCCCCACCCCTCTCTGATGGATAACCTATGAAAAGGTAGGTGCAGTTGGAGCCTAGAATCAGACGATCCTGGAGGGAGAGATAAACTCTGTGAGCTTTAAATGTAAGTCACGCCCTCACATCACAACGTTTGTGGGTGTATAGAGACCCACCAGGTGCTGCAGCTCAGTTGTCTGGGAAACAGCGTGTCCATTGACAATGACCTTTGACCCTGGCTGAGGGGTCAGTGTCACGCGGCGTTGTTCATTCCTGAAGACAGCATGACGCTCCTGGATCCTAACACACACACACACACACACTGATGAGTGTGTATTAAGTCCAAGATACAGAAGGTGACTCCCAGCATTATGAAGCTCCCCGACATCAATGACATCATTCACATCCTCCTCCAGACGATTAGCGTCTCTGTTGTCACTCAGTGATCTGATGTGGTGGAGACTCACCCCAGGCCCTTGATAGAGATGGACCTCAGAGAAGAGTCACACAGGCCGATGTCCCATTCACCTGGAACACAGAACAGTGATAATGAGGCTAAAGCTAAAACTAATTCAACTCATTACATTCTGTAGGGATCTGCTCTCTGAAAGGTAAACTGAAGGTGAGGTGAGATTGTCATCACAGACCCGACTCACCCTCCTGGATGAAAAGCTTGACCACTCCAGACAGCTGAGCGTCCTCGTTGATGTTCAGGATGTAGGGATGCATCTGCATCATCCTCCTCTCCTGACAGTGACGGAGAGACACGCAGAGACGTTGTGAACGGAGGTGGTGGAAGTAGAAAACACTTAATATCCACTTCGTCCTATTGCAAAGATGAAGTTTATGTAATAAACTTCACCAAAATGTACATTTATAATGTGTGTTTGTGTGTTTTCCTAAGGTGATCTGAAACTACAGATTGTGTATGTCCCTGTTTGTGTTTGTTTGTGAGAGTGTGTACCTGTGTGATGTTAGCATACTGTTGCTCCCAGTCCTTCAGCGCCTCCTGCAGGTGTTGTTCCCACAGAGTTTGAATGGCTCTGATCTGTAGTTCGTTATGAGTCAGCAGCTGACGAAGCTCTTCTACACACACACACACACACACACACACACACACACACACAAACACAGGCATGTCGACCTTAATACATGTCAACCTCTCCAACCTTCACCTGTGGAGTTCTACTCGTTTCTAATGCAGCTGTGATTCTTACTGGTCTCATCGTGAGCTCTGCGTCCCTCCTGGCCCAGCCGGCTCAGTCGTTGCAGGAGTCTGGCGTTCTCTGCCTTCAGCTCTTTGACCAGACGCTCAGTGGGGCTCTCGTTTACCACTGCCTTGTTCTGGATACGCTTTGCCCTGAGGTAGTCAAGGGGTGAGGTCTGTTAATAGGGTACAGCTGAAATAAAGGGAAGTGAGGAAGCCATGGTACTTCACAGTGCAGGGATGGTTTGTTGTACCTCTCAGCATAGCGCAGTGTTGAGAGAGACTCCTCGTAGCAGATGTCAGCAGGGCTCAGTGTGGCAATCTAGAAAATGTATTTCATTTGCAAAAATCAAGCCCAGATGACCCAGCAAAGCTTTTTGTAAAATGTATCAGTGCTAGGAAATGTCTGTTACCATTACAGTGCGACTGTTGCCTCCCAGTGCGGACTGCAGCAACTTGGTGAGAACTGAGTCTCTGTAAGGAATGTGGATGACCTTCTTCCCCACTGCCACATCAGCAAGAGCACTTAGGAGGCGAGAGGAGAGGAGGTGCAAGACAGATAAACCAAAGGAAACAGAAACTCAATGAAACAGTGGAACTACCTGATGACGTTGCCCAGGGTGGTGAGGCTCAGGTTGATGGCTGTGCCCTCTTTGAGTCTGTCGGCCTCTGACCCCGACGACCTCTGCCGCTCACTGCCGGCCAGGTCCACCAGGTTAATGTTGGACTGCTTTGTGATGCTCTCTTTGGAAAAAATCTGACAGGGCGACAACAACTACAATTGTTGGAGGAAGCCGGAAGATAACATGCGGCCACGAGAAATGTAAATGGATGCAGGTGTTCACTCTACCTGCTTGAGCTGGAGGACAATCAACATGTGTGAGCGACTGCTGTTGGCGTTCATGTGAGTGGCAGCTGTGGTTCGAGTCCTGGTGCCCTGTTCCATCAGCTGCTCCACCTGCAGAAACATTTACACGTACACACGGTTTTCATATGTTCTCAAATGCAACAGCTCAGATTGTGTCTTAGTGTGGAAGCCTCACTCTCTCTACACCCCCCTCCCCCTCCCCTCACCTGTTGGGCACTGTCACAGGGGACAGTGCGAAGACCCTCCACATAGAATCCTCTCTGCTGCTCCTCTCGAACTCTGAGCGCCCCAGACGAACGAGACCCCCGAGACAGCAGGTCAATTACCTGGAGGATGAGAGAGAGAAATCAAAGAGGGTGAGGAGGGGGAGGTCTGGGTATATATGAATGACCTCTGAAGTATTTTAATATCAAGAGAAAGAGACTATAAACAGAAAAGTTGATGAGCGGGAGCTGAACTTAAAGCAACAATGTGTAACTTTAGCTGAGCAACAGCGCCCTCTGCAGTCACATGTCCCACTATTTCCAATCAGTGAACTATTTCATTGTGTATCCTTCCAAGACAAAAAACAAAGCCACTATAGCAAAGAGACAAAAAGAAGAATGATAACATAAAGTAGCTGCTTTACCTGCTCATTGTAGATTTCCATCATACTGAAAAAGACCTGTGTGACATCATGAACAAAAACATTGAAGACATTTCACAATAATCACAACTCAGCTAATGACATGAGGCACACACACACACACACACACACACACACACACAAACACACACACACACACACACACTACCTGACACTGTCTGGTATCCTGGTTTTCTCTGATCGCCTCAAACAGTCGATCACAGAGTTTAGGAACCAGACCTTTGTTGGGCCCGTAGCCCACCATGGAGTAACTCTTCCCGGAGCCGGTCTGCCCGTAGGCCAACAGTGTGGCGTTGTAACCCTGCACACATTGAGTCAGGACATTTACTATTAAAATGATTGTGCTCCTTCAGAAGAGTCCATGTTGGCCAAGGAGCACAGAACAAAAACACCTCACGATAGATGGGAACAAAGACGGCTGTGATGGATAATGACAGTTACCTGCAGGGCATTTTCCAGTATTCCTTGTCCCAGGTCCTGGAACACGCTGTCCTGGGGATGGAAAACATGTCAGACTCAAACACAAAGCTCCCACACGCTGGTTGTAATGACTGTACCAATCCTTCCCTGGAGCTGACCTGGTCAGCGTATCGCCCCCCCTCCTCCTCAGGCACATACAGGCCCCTGCGGTCTCGTGAGAAGCCGCTGTGGGACCAGTAGGCATAGTCGAAGCAGAACGAGCGCCGGTTCTGAGAGTCTCGCGGGTCCTGGATGGTGATGGAGCTTGACACCATGGATACGACACAGTGGCTGCCTGCATCCCTCTCTCTCTGTGTAAGGGGAAGAAGAAGTTCAAGGATGTGGAAGGACTCAAAAACATTTAATAATTCAAAAAGGATGGGAGGAAGAACGAGTTGTACTACAGTACATCGTTTTGTTAACAACACTATTACTACAGATGTGGTAAAAACCATCACACCTCATTGAAACTACACTCTGCTCCTCCTGACAGGTGCTAAAGAATCAAAAGCTCATTCACCATGACATCACTGTGGGTGTTGTTTGCTACAGAATAATAAAAAAACAAAGAAACAATGAAAAGAGCTGAATTCTTGGATGTTATACACGAGGCGTCTCAAACTCGCGGCCCGCTGGACGATATTTTGTGGCCCTCTACTTGGCATCAAAGTTTAGTGTTATTGCGCGCCTCTTTATATGCAGTCTATGGTGCGGGCCCGCGCGTTTTTCTCTAACGCACCTTTTTGTCGAGTCGTTGCGCGGGCTGCGCTTGACCTGACAGCTTCCGGTGGCGTTGGTTGTCAAGCTAGCCAAAGCGAATTAGCAGCGTTAGTTAGTCACTTGATGGAAACGCACTGGTGTAGTCCAGGGTATACAGTAAGTATTCAGTAAGTATTGTGTATATCAGCAGCATCTGCAGCCAAATGACCCATTTTTCCCTATAATGGTGAAACCATGACCCACCTACTCTGCCTCTCATGTGGGTTTTAACTCGCTAACTATCGCGCCTGCGACTTACTATCGTACGCGCGAGATACAGTGAGCCGCGCGCGCGAGCTGCATATAGAATCTATATGTCATTCACGCCCCAACCTGCTGACAACCGGCCAATGGGGACCCAGCCATGCCATCCCACCCCTACCATTGGTCCAGACGGTCATGTGCCCATCTGTGACACGTTCAATGATATGGGAAAACACAGTGCTTCAGCAACAACGACACTTAACAGCTGAACACAACACAATCACAGATAACAGTGACAGAGTATATCACTGTTAATGTGTTGTAAATTCATTCTTTTTCATTGTTGACTAAATATTGTTGTTTTGTTACATATTGTTTTGTTGAATAATTTGAATGATGATGTTCAATCATCATATTATATATATATATATATATATATATATATATATATATATATATATATATAAATAGTTAAATTTAGTTTGAGACCCCTGTTATACACAGATCTTTTAAAATGGCCCCAGCTAAATTATTGGTGCCTTTAAAGATCACTTAGTTTCACAGGAAAACATTGGGTAGCAGTAATTGCCTTGAAAGAGTGTGTTGTAAAAATATTATTAAGGGTCCTGATATATGTCTATACAACATTTGATAATATAAATAATATATCTATCAATAATATAACTATTATTTGAAATAGCCTTTTTTAAATGGCTATTTTATTAGATAGTTCGAATTATGTTCACAAATTACTTTTCTCAATTCAAATTAACTTTGGTCACATTGTTACATTAGAGTCTGATCATTAATTTTTTCTCCTGAAGGCAACACAACATCCCATGAACCTACATGAGGAAACACTGCAGGGCTACAAAGCCACATACATGTTAATATTCAATCCTTCTTAGTTCTCGGTCTGATCACAAACATTATAATGCAAGTTGTGCCCCATGATCATATAAGGAACATTAGAGCTGAACTGGATTATTCATCAGTCTCATTCACTCAGAGCAGAAAGTATTTATATGGTCTATGTTGCCATTTTACTCTAAAACATTACATTTGTTGTATTTGAAGTTGTATTTTGTTTTGCTCTTATTTGATGAAAAGTGATAAATGTGCATAAAGTCAAATCTTGCTTTGTTTGTAAATACATTTGAGAGTAAACTGGTAAAGAGCCATCCTGGCCCGCTAAAACTAGAAGTAATATTCCTTTTAGTATACAAATGCTATACAGCTGTATGTAGTAATATGCATATGTCACACATTAATACACAAAACAGTATGAAATAATAAATATAAATAAATAAATATAAACTGCATGAAAAAACCAATGGATGATTGATTTAAAATGTGAAACTGTTCATTTCATTCAACAGAACCACTGAACACTGACCTTGTTGAAGGGTCGGACTCTGACGGCCACTTTGACACAGTCCTTGCTGTGCATGTCTGAGGCTATAGCTCTCATTGTCAGCAGGCAGGTTTCAGCACAGGTGACTGACTGACACAGCGGGTGGTCCACTCAGTCACAGAGCACAGGAGAGCAAACTGTGTCGAGTAACATGTTGACACGGACACATTCAGGGCAGCCTGAGAGACTGAGGTGAAGACATGGGAATGTAGGCCACTGCCTCGTGTGGCTTCATTGGAAACATGATGGAAAACATTTATTCTTTAATGTGGATGTGACTGTAACGTCTAAACTTAGAGACAATGTGAAGAGGAAACTATTCCAGGGTAAAATTGAAATATTGTATTGAACTTTTATCGATACGTTTAGTAAATAAGAAATCACTAAGATGGTTTTATAATAGATTTGAATCCCTTGGTGATTGGCAAATGAATTGAAGCGTTGGAGTTGGTTTCACTTTCACCTCATCCAACACTCTGAATTATTGAGTAGAGATGGGTCCCTGGAAAACAGGAGTCAAATTCACACAGGATGGTTACAGTTTCACTTATGTTCCTTTTCAAAGTGGAGGCTGATGACGGCTGGTTCTCTCAGACACCATCAGGGAAAAATCTCTTAACTCTGCTCACCTCAGACAAAAAAAAATAAAAACACTTTGTGACACAATCACTCCATCCGCAGAAAAAACTGAAATTGAGACAATAACAGTGAGAGAGGTTTTCAAGCATTGCCATGTTTATCAAAGAGCAGTCATCAAAAATAAGACATTCTACATACATTCATCAGAAAATAGCCTATGTGACAGATGGTGTAAATTGAATCTAACAAGCCTATTAACAAATCCCAAAACAAGTTGAACTCCAAATGATGTGCAAGTCTCCCCCTCCCTCTCTCACAATATACAACATCCCTATAACGTACAAACAGTCCACTTCTGTTGGCAAGTGTCCAAGTCTGTGCCTTGTTCACAGAAACCCTCCCAAATCAACTGAGTTTATATTAAGACTGTGGCATAGGCAGCCTGCTTAGATGATCAAATGCAAAATG
This sequence comes from Paralichthys olivaceus, assembly GCF_024713975.1. Lineage (NCBI taxonomy): Eukaryota > Metazoa > Chordata > Actinopteri > Pleuronectiformes > Paralichthyidae > Paralichthys > Paralichthys olivaceus. Next base: position 13,670,105 of record NC_091093.1, read on the forward strand.
AACATAATTCTTTAGGATTTTTATTTATTATCTTTATTTGGAACATAGCAAAAAGACTATATACAAATCTAGCAGTAGAAATGTTTCATCTCCACTGGGTTGGTTGCTTTTCTTCTTAAATAGAAAAAACAGCAGGCATCAAAGTCTTAAAAGTAAACAACAAAGAAAAAAAACTTAAAATTAAAGAGAATGTAAATAAAACCTCTCATCAGAGGCAAGTTCTCTTCAGTCTCTGGGTTTTATGAGCGGACGCAGCTAAAACCCCTCAGTGATTACGTTCCCTCGTTCCATTCTGTGCTCAGAGAATTAAGTCGATTACAAAGAGCGTCACAAAATGGCCACAGACACAATATCAAGTGAAATCAAGTTAGTACGAGCAGGACAAGTAAACTCCAAAAATATAGTCCTCTCGTTGCTTTTATTTTATTGTCCTACACGGAAAAGTCAACATACAAAGACGACTGCAGCTTTGAAGCATTTGAGGACATAGTTTGTTTTTCCCCCCACACCGACTTGGTTTAAATCTTGTGGCAGCTGTCTGAGGTTCACTGGTTAAAAGACACCACCAGCCTCCTTACAGCTTCTTTCTGCGGGTGACGGGTTTTGTGAAAACGGTTTCCATTATGCGTTTGCGTCGCAGGTTCATGCTTGAGGTCGCGACCTCTCCTCCTTTAACCCTCTTCTGTGTTCGTGGGAGTGGATCAGCTGGGCTGGGCAGAGGCGAGATCAGGTCCACCTCTGCTGTGGGAGGTGGCTCCAAAACACCTTTGGATCTGAAGATGGAGAGAGTATCAGAATTAGAATTAGCTGTGACTAAAACAAATCAAGATCAAGTAAATACTGAATCCTACATTCATGTCAATAAATGACATTTATGTACAAATGTATTCTTAACTCAGAGTCAATAAAAAAAAACGGTACATCTTGACGTTACTGTGGGATTTATATTTTGGAGAACAGTCTTACTTGGTTGTTTGTTTGCCTGTCTTTCTAGTTTTAGAAACACTTGCTGCTTTCTCCACTTCCACGTTATCTTCTTCTGAGGCGGCTGCATCCTGGGGAAAAAAGGAGATGTCAAAAAATTAAAATGCTTCAAGAAAACTTACATCTATTATTCCTCCCTCAAAATCAATGTGATCATTACTGATTTTATAAATGATGCTTTCATCCTGGAGATGTGGTCTCTGTCATTTCAGAGCAGTATTAACTTAATTTAAAACATCTAACACATGAACTCTCATTAGTAGAAGCTCTCACCTGAGGAGCAACATCTTGGACTCGTCTCCTGCTGCGGGTGGCAGGCGCTGGAGTCTCTTCGCTTGGTCCAGAAGACTGTCCTCTATGGGCTGAGTCAGATAAAAACAAGTTCAATCACTGTGGACAAATGGATGGACGACGATGTGAATAAAAGGATGATTACCTCTTGTTCTCCTTCGTGAGGGGGAGTAGATGATTGAGTGATCGCCTGGACTGGAGTCGTCCTCAGCGGGTTCAGGAACCAGGATGTCAACCTGCTCCGTCGACGACTTTGTACTCCTCTTGCGGTTTCTCACCATCTTTGAGACAACTACTCCTCCTGTCATTTAACAAACGAATCAATTACGTTAGCAAAACATGTTCGAACATTTCTAATGCTTCTTTTTGTTTCTTATAAGCACAGTTCTAGTTTCAGTCCAAGGTGGAGGCTCTGCACGTACCTTCCTGCTTCTCCTCATCCTGCAGTCTCTTGATGAGGGCATCTGCCACAGGGGTTTCAGAGTCCACCTCCAATGGAGAGTCCAGTAAAGGGAGATCTTCCTCAGGGTTGTCCCACAGTTTGCTCCTGGCTGGTCGACGGGAGTTTGTGCGACTTGCGTTGCCGTTATGCTCGGACTCAGGTAAGTCTTGGCTTTCTTTAATGTTTTCAGTAGTTGTCCCTTGTCTTGTACTTCTTGCACTCTGAGGAAGTGATACAGGAACCAATTTGACCTAGTGGTGTCATCAATGATCAACAATGAATGGATGGATTGGGTTATATGACACATGCATGATAACCATTGGTTAGAAAAAAAATGATTTGATATGACAAAAGTTAAAAGAACATCAAACAAAAGTGTCTTAATATGGGAACAACAGATGCTGGTGAATGAGATGATCTCTTTACATTTCAGCCTATGTAACATAATCTTTATTTTAGATTTCAATCCTTACTTGTGGGTAAACATTCAGGGAGATCCGGCTGGACTGCCGCGTCGTCCTGCCAGGGCTGGGAAATGGCTGTTTCTCCCCCTCCTCTTCTTCCGTCTTCATCTTTCTTGAGCTGCGTTTGACAGGGGGAGCAAAAACTTCTTCCTGTTCATTCTCCTCTTCCAACATCTCTAATGTTGAGGACTCCAACTCACTACTGCTCAGCATCTTGCGACTGGTCTTTCTCGGGGTGTTGCTCTGTGTGGTGCTAGGTTTGGAAGAAGTGAGAGTCTTGGAGCTCGTTCTTCTCCCAATTTTTATTTGTGTGACCTCTTCCTCTAAGTCTTCCTCTTTAAATTCAACTTCTGTAGCTATGGACGGCTCCTTACTGCCAGTCCGGGTCCTTTGGGGGGTCCTTGTTGAAGTATTCCTCTGGGAAACCTGTCGTCTGGCTGGAGAAGTGGCCTTGGAGGTTGTTGTGGTATCCACGGCCTCCTCGTCTTCATCCTTGTCTTTAGGGGGCTCTTGCAGAGATTTGCGGGAACTTCTTCGAGGTGTGCTGGCTTGGACGTTAGTTTTTCTTGGTGTACGAGTCCGACGAGGTGTGGCAGGGACCTCCCTCATCTCTGACTCCTCCACTTTGACATCCTCCTCTAGCTCCTCTGCTTCCTCTTGGAGAGGAGAGATGAAAGTGACAGCCCTCCTCCCTCTTGTGGTTCTCCGTGTTGGGGTGAGAGGAGTCTTCTTCTTCTGAGAAGTGGGGGTCTCTGGTACAGATTGTTCCTCTGGCTCGCAATTTGAGCTCGAGACCTGTTTCACAGGCGTCTCTTCAATGTTTGTTTTTTTTGGTCTTCCCCTCTTCATCTTTTTTGTTGCCTCCTCTTTTGTAATTTCCTCTCTGTTAAGCTCTTCTATCATATTTTTTGTTTCCTCCTCTTCGGTGATTTCCTCTCTGTTGAGCTCTTCTATCGTATTTTTTGTTTCCCCCTCTTCTGTGATTTCCTCTCTGTTGAGCTCTTCTATCGTATTTTTTGTTTCCCCCTCTTCTGTGATTTCCTCTCTGTTAAGCTCTTCTATCGTATTTTTTGTTTCCTCCTCTTCGGTGATTTCCTCTCTGTTAAGCTCTTCTATCATATCTTTTGTTTCCTCCTCTTTTGTGATTTCCTCTCTGTTGAGCTCTTCTATTGTATCTTTTGTTTCCTCCTCTTCTGCGATTTCCTCTCTGTTGAGCTTTTCTATCTTATTATTTGTTTCCTCCTCTTCTGCGATATCCTCTCTGTTAAACTCTTCCATCGTCCTTTTTGTTTCCTCCTCTTTTGTAATTTCTTCTTTTCTGTAAAGCTGTTCTGTTTCCTTGACTCTGCTGTCCTGCAGATGCTCCTCCACAGCAGGCACCATATCTGTACTGGGTACAATCTCTGCATCCATATCAACAGGCCCATTCTCTTCAGGTTCTTCTTGGTCCTCAGGTGCTGGTGTATGATCCACCTCCTCCTCCTGCTTCTCATCAGCAGCATCTTTTTCTGCCTCAGACTCATTGTCGTCAACAACTGCTGGGAGTTCTCCCACTGGAGTTGGTGCAGGTAGAGCTGCAGGTTCAAGATCTTCAGCCAGAATGACACACTCAGAATCCTCCCGCACATTTTGATCTTCTGTCTCCTGAGTTGTGTCAGCGTTTTCACCTTTTTGGTCAGTTTGGAATTCTACAGGTTCTGATTCTGTCAGTCCATCAACCTCATTTGCATCCAGGATGTCCATCTCTAACCTCTGGTCATCTAGTGAGACTGTCTCAGACAGGGGCATATCCTGGTCATCTGTGCCCAAAAGAATAACCTCAGGTTTGACCACAAGCTCCTCACTAGCCTCCTCTACTGGAGGCTGGGTGGAGAGATGGGAGGGATGCAGATCATTCTCAATATGCAGCATGTCTGCCTCTTTATTCCCATCCTCATCCATATCCAGCATCAGAGAGAAGTCACAGTGAGTTTCAGTCCTTGGGTTGTCTGGCACGACCATTTGCTGGATCTCTGGAAGATCCAGCTGAGCACTATCGACCAGGCCGTGTTGATCCTCCACAAGCTCCAGAGGAACCAGAAGAGTGGTGGAAGGTTTGAGCTCCATGTATGACGAGCCTTGCTCTTCGTCCTCCTCTGCCTCCATCTCTCCTTCGTTGTCCCCAAGTCTCACCATGACCACATCACCCTCCATGTCTGCCTCTACAATCTGTGAAGGAGAAAACACAACAACATTAGTTGCTGATTTATTGGGATGGAATTAATTGATGAATCAAATTTAGAATGTAGAAAAAAAGTAGTACATTCTAAAGCTGCATATAAATATTTGGCATATATCTTTTAATTTTTATAAGTAGATATTACAAAATAATGTTGGATGATTCAGTTTTCTTTAATCATCTTGGCTCCATGTTGGTTACCTTCATCTCTGCTCCGGGTGTGATCAGGGAGAACTCCGCAGCCTCCTGCTCTAAAAGGCTCGGCAGGAAGTGTGTGTGTCCTGGTTGTACAAACAGTGAACTGGCTTGGAGGGGTGGCAGCCTCCCATTGCCCTGCACCTCCTCAATGATCTCAACTTCACTACCAGAGTCCTCCTCCTCTTCATCAGCTTGATCAGATTCCTCTTCTTCATCGTCTTCTTCCTCCTCCTCAGATGCAGGGCTAGAGAGTTCTTCACTATCGTTTACACTCACAACAGCTAGGAAAAAAACAAAGCAAAGTGCAAAAGGGTGTGAGAAAATATGATAGGATAAAGTCATTGTGTTAATATGCATGTTAACAATTTTCCTCACAGTGGGAGTCTGTGCCTGTCGGCTCGGAGGAAGTCACGGAGGCGTCGGATTTCTGGCTGGTGAAAACTAGGGGAGGTTCGACAGCTGCCTGCTCGTCCTCTTCAACCTCACCTAGTGACTCTCTGGTAGAAACATAAACAAAATAAATAACGGATCAAAACCGGATAAGGCTACAGAAAAAAAACTGCATTTTATAATAATTATTTGTAAAAAAAAAAGGTACATACCTGTCAAATGACATCTGCATCTGTGATGCATTGTGAATTCCTGAGCGGGTGAGTGGAGGAGACAGGTCGCTGCCAAACAAATGCTGCTGCACAAACTCAGTCAGATCTGTTGAAACCAACACAAAACAACACATTTGCATCTTTTTTCAACATAGCCTTGGTTATGAGTATGTATTATTTACAGTATAAATGTATTGTGTTTATACGGACCTGTTGATTGTTCCAGATCCTCCTCAGGCTCATTTGTTTCTTCTAATGGTTTCACATGCTGGGTGAACTCTATGGATTCAGTGACATTTGACTGGACGTCCTGTTCGGGGGCGTTCGCTGGTTGATCCTGAGATTCGATCTCCGTCCCAGAATCTGTGATCTCGGTTACCTGGTTACACACTAGTGATATATATAATATTATAAGCAATGTTTTAGAGAAATTCAGAAACTGTCAAATTTTAGAGCAGACATCTTTGGATGTTGTTACTATGCAGTGCTGGTGTGAAACATCTCACCTCTAATAATAAATCATGTGAAAACAAATCATGCAAATTCTTCTAATGAATTACCTTGACTCTGTGCCTCCTCGTGGTCAACAGTTGCAGCATCTTCTTTACTACATGACTCAACATCTTGTTCGTCTTCCTTTTCCGACTGAACATCTTCCTCATTTTTCACCTCCTCTTCAACACCAATCTCGATAGCTTCTTCATCTTCCTGCGCTTCCTCTTCTTCCTTCTCTATATTCTCTGGTGTCTGAACAGGGGTTTGCTCAGTGGCTAGTGAGTGTGTTTCCACTGTTTCCTCATTTCCAGTTGAAGCTTTGATGTTCAGTGTCACTACCTCTTCATCTTCCTCTGTGCCTAAGTGCTTCTCCTCTATTTCCTGTTCTTGGGGTAAAGGTGCATCATAGAACTCGAGGGTGGTGTCTGTTGACTGGACAGATGTTTGACTAGTGTCAAAGCTCAGGCTGATTTGAGCTTGTGGCGCAACTGATGGTTTGGTTTCTACAGCTTCATGGATGGAGGATGACTCACTCTCAGAGCCTCTCAGTTGAAGTGAGGGGACACCGCCTTCAGGAGGCAAGAACTTCACATGAGGTTGTTCCTTTTCCTCATCTCCATCCTCTTCCTCATCAGCAGGCTGTGAAGACCAGCTTTTAGCTGTAGCCTTGGACATTATGGGGCCTCTGGTCAGCAAGCTGATCTCACGGTCTGCAGTGATCTAGAGGAAATAACAGTTCCAACGAGGGTTACAGGACACACAGATACAGAAGGTGAGTTAAAATGTTTTTTTAGTGTGAGATAGCCTCTTACCCCATTGGTCCATCTCATGCTCTTCTCTTGTTCAGGAGATTCTGACTCTTCGATGAAAGTGATGCGGCTCTCTTTGCTGCGGAGCGGAGGGGTGATGGAGCGCCCTGGAGAAGCAGAAGGGGTGGCAACAGGTGTGGGCCTCAGGCTGCTGCGGAGGATGGACTGTGGGGTGAAGGCTGAGAACACAGGGCCAGAGGCAGCCAAGGCCCGAGCTCGCTGAGAAGACAAAACATACAAAAAGTATGAGCAACTAAATATAAAAATTCCCCCAAACACAAGATTAATTACAATAGATTTTATATAATCTTGAAACAACAACAAAATCCACACTTGTCTACGTACCTTGACGACCTGTGGTGTTTGCAGTAGACTCAGTTCAGGCGCTTTGCTGATGCTCTTTGGAGAAACCCAGGAGCTGGGTGGTCTGGGGGGGCTGAAAAGTGGCTGAGGGCTCTGACAGGTGGGTTGAACCACCAAGTCCATCAGCCTGGGTTACATAAATGAGGAATGGATGGTCAAAAATCGAGTTGATTTTTTTTCTGGTTATGCTAAATGTAACCATATTAAAAAAGGATTGAACTGTCTTGCACAAGATAGACGCATTATTAAACAGTTATTACAAACGTTTGCCTTCATTTCAACTGTTGCTCTTGTGAAAGTACCTTGACTTTCTTTTGTTGGTCATGGTGAGGGGAGTTCCGAGGAAGGGATCAGGAAAGGCTGAAGACGAGGGCCTGGGGCTTGGGCTCCGAATATCTGCTGCCCTGAAGCTGGAAGAAACAAAATGAAAAAGGTTAGAACAACAAAACAAAAAACAACAATGAAAGTCGTTACCTTGGAGATTTGATACATTTTGATATCATATGCTCACTTGTTTGATGGGGAGGACTGTGGTGTTGCACCTTTGCCTAACCACACCTCCTCAATCTTGGTCAGGACGTTGTTGATAAATCCAGCCCTGGACATCACTTTCTCACTGGCAGAGCGCTTGGTGATAGTCGACAGTGGCTGCGGCCGAGAAACTGGAAGACATCGGTTTGTCATCATCTAATGTCATCATTTTGATAATTTCCCCAATGTGTAAACATGTGATGGATGGAGTGAATTCATCCTACATACCCTCTCTGTGAATGGTGTACGGGTGCTGGTAGGGCTTGGCTCTCTCCATTGCCAGTTTCCTCTGGACTCTGGGCAAAACTTTCCCATACTGATCCAATATAGAGTTTCTGGTGTTGAATCGTTCTTTAAGCTTTGGGTCTCGCTCGTTCTAGGAACAAAGACAAAATAAAATAGGATTATCAATCAGATGGAACACTTTACTTTTGACAGTTGAAACATAAATATCACATACTTCATATCGAGTTAATGCCATCAAGGCGATTATGGTGTGCCACATACCATCAGATCCATTTTAAGGCTGTGGTTGAGCTGCAGAGCAGGTATGTAGTTGGCCTGTTGAAGGTAATGAACCATCAGTAATTCTCTGTTTTGGAGACCTCCTGTGCCCTGGAGAAACTTCTCCAAACACTCCTGAAACAAAAATCCAAGAACTAAGAGTTTAGGCATCAACTTTACAACCTAAAGAAGAATCAATCTACAAGCAGAATAACTATTGGTTTTATAATAATGCAGACATCTGCACTTTCTTACCTGTTCACTTAGACTCAGGGGCAGTTTGAGAAGCTCCTTGATGAGGCCAAGCTCCTGGCAGCTCTCGTACAGGAAGCCCATCAGCTCAGCCATATTGAGTCGGTTAGAGTGCTGCCGAACTAAGGACCACGCCTCTATGAGACACCTGGAAAAAGCGCACACTGGCTGATTAATAACGAGGACGTGAGACAACATAAGGCTAAAATATTTCACAGTTTAAAATTTCCAAAAGCTACCTGTTGTGTAGCAGTACAGACAGGCAGAGTTTGGCCTGGGAGGTGGAGGAAATCGGGAGCTTTGTGATGTGGAAATATCGCAGAGCAATTGAATGCTGGCCCTGGCACATGAGAGCGTTCAGGACGCGCTCGTGTTGCCACTCAAACTGACACTGAGAGGCAGCTGGATGCAGGAGCAGCTCAAATGAACTCTGATCAGGACAAAGAAGAACAAAAGTGACATTAAGAAAGAGCTCAAAGATAAACAGAGGGACCATTTCATGAGGGCTGTATTAAGAAGTATTGAGGTTTTCATTGTCCAAATTAGAGAATAATGTCATTCAAATGTGAGAACCTGATGGCCGTGATGGTCCAGCAACCAGAGGCCCTGTACTAGTTTCACCAGCCCAACAGGGATGGCAAAAGCTGAGGGAAAAGAGTGCACTGATGCTCCATCCTTGTCGGGGAAGGAGTGCATGACATCCAGCAACAGGTAAATCACCTGAGACAACAGGTCAAGGCTTTTACGGACAGGAGGTTTAATTTAGTCCAACCACAGAAGGGTTTATGATTTTCTATCAAGATACAACAATAAAAATAAAACAAACATAATATCCTGACATTGGAATAGTGTATAAAATAACTAACCCAACAATAACTAATAGCACACAATGTGAGCGTATGAATATATTTTCAAGATATTTTCCCATATATGCTACAAACTATAAAACTGCAGAAATACATCTCAAAGTGATGAATTATGATGAAGTATGTTCTTGAAGAAGTTCTTAACACCAGATAATGTCTATATAATATGTTCTCAAATATATTGCCTGACTTGTATAATTTGGGAAACAAGTATTATTAGATAATAAAGGATACGATTGCATGTTTGGCAGTTTCATCAATGTTTTCCAGCAGATAAATGTCCAACAAGGCCTGTGGATCAGAGACACATTATTAATATCCTGTTCTTTACAGCACTGATACAGTAGATGTATGAGTTCATAAGATGTGTGAGTTATATTGGATATTAAAAATGAATCAAATTCATTTTTAAATGCTTACATGTAGTGTAGGTGGTGGATACTGCCCTGTCCCACCCTCATCCCTTTTCCACAGGTTGGTCAAGCGTTCACCACACTGACGGATCAAACCGTCAATCATCAGGCAGTCTGCACACCACTTTCCCCTGAGAAGGCAACATGGAAGTTTCAGCATTAGATTATCTATCTTTCATAGACTTTTGCTAGTGATTGAGTAAATCTTATAGCTGCAGCCCTAGATTTAGAATGATTGCAATATTTAATTAATCTTTCTTGCTTTTGCACAAGGAGTACTCACTTAGCGAGTCTGGTGAGCTCCTCTCTGCGTATAGTATAATAGTTGCTGATGACTGAGTGGGTGTAGAAAGGCCTGGAGATCTGGAGAGCATCATCATCTGATGTAAATGAGTCACAACCAGTGAGGAGAGAAGAAAAAAAGCTGAATACAGATGTATGCAAATGCTTCAACACACCTTGATTTAGAAATGTTTCCCTACTGTGCAAAGCAGAAACTTTTCATATTTGTTTGCAAATTTTCCATTCTTGTCAACTGTGTTTTTTACCTGATCCCTCGGGCAGTAAGCCAGTACGACAAAACCAGAGGACCACCTGAGCGTACTTGGAAATCAGACTGGACACCATGTTCTTGTTAATCAGCCCCACCAGACCTGCACAACAAAAATATAACAACGTTTCAATAACAACAAACAGGTTCTCAGTTACAAGATATGGCTGACCACTGAACAAGGAAGTATAATTCCAATGTTTGAACTGGGGAGCCCAAACAGTTCACCAAAGAGTGCAATCAGACTGGATTGATACTCCATCCAAAGCACTTCCCTGTGTAAAATACTGACAGAGGTGGCTGCATATGATGGACTTAGATGTGATTGTTTGTGTGTGGACACTGCACCTTTTTGTGTGAGCTCCTGAGCTTCGCTGAGCAGACAGTGGAAGATGGTGCTGAGGTTACCCAGCAGTCTCTGGCTGTGCTGCAGCAGCTGTAAGGTCTGAGGGTCTGTAAAATTGGAGGAGCTGTCAAACAGCGGTGCACCTACAAAAACAAAAACAAACACAAAAAGTAACAGTTCAACATCAGTTTATACACTGAAACAAACTTACAAACAACGTAGAAACATCCAGCACATATTTAAATATGACCAATATTAGTCCAGGCCTTTTTAAAGCCCATACAAGGAGTTTTTAACTGGGTATTAAACGGTCTGACCTGATCCAGAATATGAGAGTGGACAGACAAAACATCGGCAGCAACAAATTACCTTAAAACACCAGTTGGATAAATATTACGCCCATTTCCCATGTATTGTGTGACACAACAGTTTATTTAGTGTCTCAATCGGAAACAGTATAAGAAATAATCAATATATACCCGATAGTAGTAGTATGTGCTGGAAATGTGCTAAAATGCAAATTGAGGTGAGAAAAAAAAAACATCTCTCTGAAAATACAAAAGCTAATATCACTAGCAATATACTGGAGTATGATACACGCCTGTAGAGGGGCTGTGCTTGAAATATAATATGATAACTGCATAAAAATAATCAGCGAAAAGCCAAGATCAGCTTGTTGCTGAAGTAGAAAAAGACCATTGGACACCTCACGTTCAGAGCATTCTGATGCCTCAGCTTCAGTCTCCCTGGAATGACCTTTTAAATACATTTACCTAATCATTTCAAATGAATATCTCACATTATAACATTGTATACGAGAAAGGAAATAAGGAAGGGCGTGATATGTAAACATACAGATGCCATCCAGTTCCTTCTTGGTCTGGACCACTTTGTTCCAGGCCCAATCCAGGATGTAGCGCAGGTTCAGTGCAGAGCCTGGTTGTTCTGTGGAAGAAGAACAGAATTTGAGGAACTAGCATGGACAGCACAACGGGTGGCTGTGGCACATATGCAGCAGAGTGCATTACAAATTTAAGGTGCGAATGTCTACATATGTGTGAGATGAAGTCAAGAGCAACACTGAGGGGACATCTTCACCACATACTGCATGGGTACAAAGGGTTGGGGTGTAAGGTTGAGAAACAATTTGACAGTTACGTCTCCTCACCTTCGGCAGTCCACTGCTTTATACAGCCAGTGATCAGTCCCAGGGAGCTGGTCTCCACTGCTGTGGACAAGATGGCATCCAGCTGTTCCTCCTGAAGTCAAAGTTGCATGAAAAAAATAATTAAAACACTAAAGAAAAAATATCTTATTTCATTCTGTGTATTATTTTGTATATTTTATTTTCAGATGAGAGATTTATTTTAACATGAACTGAAAGAGGGAGTGCAAAACCATCATAAATGTGATCTACAGAACATGTACCTGAGAGAGACTGGCAGCCTGAGTGTCAGAGAGGCGAGATGAGAGTAGGCCAGACATGAGGCAGCGAGAGTAGCTAGTGGAGATGACATCACTGGAACAAGGAGCAGCTTTTTTCAAGAAGCTCAGAGTCTGTTTTAATGACAATGGGGAGGTGTCAGAGAAGCCTACTTTCCATTTCCAAAAAGATCATGTCCCATTAATACAGAAGAAACTGTAAACTTGAGCAGAAAAAATTCATGGTTTGCATGTGGATATGAAATGACCTTGACTGGGCTATGAGATTTTGGTCGTATGGAACAGGCCTAATGTGGTGAAACAAACTAATACATGAGACTTGCCTCTTTCTGATACCCAGAGCAGGTTAAGTGCACGATTCCAGAGTTTAGCAAGCAGGTAGCATCTGTAACACAAAAATAAAAAGCAACAAAGTCTATCAACCTTTTTGGTGAAATCATATTTCAACAAAAAAGTGAAACAAAGATGCAACAGATACAACACAGCCTGGAAAAAAATGACATAGACCAGGGAGATTATTCAATATGACATATTAAAAATATCCCTCGATGGTACACACACCGTCTCTACTTACCAAAGTTGTACGTAGTGGGGTTAAAGTACTGTTCTGGTGGGGGACAGGTGAAGGGCAGACCCCTGCTTAAGCTCCGGTCATGTACCACCACATCCAGGAGACTGTGTGGAGACACCATCTTCACCACTGGGTCCAGAGACCAAACTGCCAGGTAGGGACAATTCTGCAGAGACTCCCCAATTCTGACAACAACACAGAAGGTGCAAGTGAAATGCAGTGTTGCAGTAAATCAAACAGCCACTCAAGGACAATTACAACAAAGACACGACATCCCAAACCTTGGGTGTCATATGATTCTATTTTTTCTTTTTTTTTATAAATTCGGATACATTTTAAAATCACAACAATGAATGTTTTCTGTTTTTAAAGTAAGGAAGTCTCTAAAACAGCTGCAAAATCAGTTTCCAATGTACCTTAAAGAGTCCGGCATTTGTGCGTGGTACCAACGATTGATGTCAAATACCCCAATGTACGTAGATTGAGTTCCCTGACCGTAGGCCTTGACTTGCCAGCTGAAGATAGAAACACTGGTGTCTGGAGATGCAACTGAAAAAAGGAAGATGGGGGATGAAATTCTCAGTGTTTTAGAAAACACAGCCGTAAAATAATTTAAGATAACTTTTGACAACACTGAAACACATACAAAATTTAATTGAAAAAATAAAATGCTGAAAAGGTTTCTCAGGAGAAGCAGACTAACCTTCGTTCATGCTGTCATCCCGATCAGGGTGGGGTCTGAATTTCTCAATGGTCTGGCAACTCAGCAGGCGGGTATTTGTGGTCTGAGCCCTGAGAGGGAAAGCTGTGCCACTTAACTCCTGACTGTAACGTTCCTCACAGTACTCAAGACCCTGAGTGACAGTCACAAATAGAGAGGATAAATCAAGGTGCATTTGCAGGGGCCAACATGGAGCCACCTTTATAAGATGGAGTATTAATTCAAAACATAAAAAATACTGTCATAATATTGTATGAACTAAAGACCTCATAGAGGATCTTCCCAGAAGACAGACACTTCCGTTCACTGAAGGCCAGCTGAAGCAGGCGGAGGCTGACAGTATCCCCCTCGCTGCATGAGAGTGAGAAGTGTAGAGGACAAATAAGGTCATAGAAAACATACAAACAAACTTGTTTGGATAGATTACTTAAAATATGTAAGCCTTACAAGTCCTGAGATGACTGGACCGCCCAGAGGTAGCAGCAGTTCCTGGGGTCATTCTCTGGCTCCTGGAAGGTGAAGGCATACACAGCCACACCGCCACCTTCTAACTGGGAGTTATATCTACACATGAACAATCAATCAACAGTTAGTACACACAGACATTTTAAATCAACCTCAAATTCCTATATGCATCAACGATATAAGATTACACAAATATTACATGTGCCTATGAATTAAACTGTCTGACTGTTTTTTAACTTTTGTTAGTAAACATCAATTCCAATGTCTTATCAGCAGACATACATTGCTGTCATGGGAATACTATAAATGAGATACTTAACAGTAATAATTCAACATGTTCTTATTTAAAAGAAAAAGCTCTCCATCAGCTAAATCCACATTCACAGTCTGGAGTTAGAAGAAAAACAAAACCTCACTCTTTCTTAAGTGTCTTCATGTTCCACAGCTGTAAGTATCCATTAGAAAATCCAACTGCCAGCTGGTTGGTCCTGGAGATGTACTGCAGAGCTGTGGCCCCAACTCCACTGGGCCCATTCAGCTGGAGACAAAGATGTCTGCCCTGCCTGGTGCTGACTTCTCTAAGCCTGGGGATCTCCGCAGGAGATTTGGTCACTACCTGCAGGGCTGTGAACAGAAAATAAATATAAAAAGAGAGATTCCTTATAGATTTACATAAAAAACAAAACAGGGTGGTTCTACAATAGAGCCGTAGATCTCCGCATTTCACCCCAGAAAACTGACCATTGCTCTAAAAAGAGAGAAAAGAGAACACCACAGACAAGCATGCAATCACCTATAAATCAAACCCATTCTCAATCTCTCCTTACCTGAAGCCTCCAGTTCACTCTGGCTGCAGGACAGGTCATCGAGACAGAGGTCCACCAGCAGAACATGACCGAGATCCGTCACTACAGCAGCGATGCCAAAGAACCAGCGCAAACTCTGGTGGAGGTGCTGTGTCGAAGTGCTTGCTCCACCATAACTCACTAACGGCTCAATGGCTGTAATCTAGAAGAGAGAAAGGCCATATTCAGGTTTTGGTTGATTATTGTTGAACACTTATTACTTTGATTTGAGCATTTAGATTAAAACCATACAACTATTTATGTTGCTTATGTATTGAAGGACTATTCTGCTGTGATAGATCATCACTACTAGTGAGGACAGAAGAGGACACTGGTGCACAGTTAACTTACCCTGCCTGGTATGACCACAGCTTTGACCACCCTCGACAGTCCCAAATCATAGAGACACAACAAATTCCCTTCTGCTTCCTCCAAGCCAACCAGCAGGCCAGACCTAGTAAATTCAACAATAAAGGAGTTAATATGCAATATTCACCAAGCAAAGTCATTGAATATTCCAAAAAATCGGTCTTTTAGTGAAACAAAGCTCTGACCGTTTGAGCCAGCTGAAGTCCCTGGCAGCAAGGACGGTGGGTGGGTGCTCCCCTCCACCACTGAAGCAGTATGCCGACAGCCGTTCTCCTGTCACTGCATGGACAACCTCCAGATGGGGGCCACAGACTAGCCAGGCCAGGCCGCTGCGACCTTCACACACAAAAAAAGAAAAAGGGTCATCAGTGAGCTGGACTCGGTTTTTTCCAATCACACTTGAACCAACATAAAACCACAGTCAGTTGTACTAATATACCTGGTCTTAAGCTGAAACTTCAAATTCAAAGATCACAAAATAACAACTTATTTTAAATGAGGTTGTACATATGATACCGCAGTGACTCTGTGTTTATGCTGTTGATACTATGTATGCTTAAAGTGGCAGCATGTATCTACAGAATTATTGTTGCTGCAGCAATTTCATGAACCTTCAATTTCACAACTCTGCAGAGGGCTTTTAATAGATAAATGATTACGGTCTTGTGCTTTGAAGGAATATAATATGAGACATTAAGTGTATGAGTAGCTTATTCATTGTTGAGTTATGTTCAAAACCAGGTCGTAAGCCCAGATAAAAAAAAATATGGTGAAGAGAAGGATTATAATATGTCATTCTGATAAGTCTTTAATAACTCCGGATGCTGCAATAGCTTCTTATACTTCAAAGACAATAATGACTAAAAAATAATACATGGTCTTCACAGAGTTGTTTGTTTAATGTGTTTATTTTGCTTTTAAAAAGAGTAGTGATTACATTCCATGAAGGGTTGAGGCAATATTAATTTATAGAAATGGTTGATCAGTAAAAATAGGCTTACCAACAGTGAAGTTCCCTTGAAGAACAGAGTCTAGAGCGATGTCATCCTCCCCGAGAGCGTCTACAGTCACTCCAGGGAAAGGCAGCAGGCTGCTGGTGACTTGGGCAGTCAGGTCATGCATTGTTCACTGCATAAACACAGGACAAATAGTATATTAGTAACAGTCCATTCATCCGTCACTTACAGTTCCCACAAAACACAGTGAAATTGTTGCTAAAGCTACGTGGTAAAAAAATATTTTATTCTGTAAATAAAACCTTACATTAGATACTGTCTCACTAATTGAACACCAGAAACTAACAGTAAAAACATAACCTGCGGAACACCCAATCTGAACCCTTCCAGCTCCACAAATCCACTTCAGGCTTGTTGCTGCTCAACCAGGTTTTCCATTACAAAAGAGGTCTTTCATTCAAACCACAGTTGCACTCCCAGTTGTCAGGAAATGTGCTGTCAGCAAACGTGCTGACAACTGGGGCAACACCAAAAACACATGGCACACTGCTGCACATCTGTCAGCAGATGTGGGGTTTGTCAGTGAGTTCTAATGAAGTGCTACAGCAAAATACTATTTAAAGTCATTGGTCACATGACATGATGTGGCCTTTTATATTTTTCTCCAGGCTAAAAAACTGTCAATAACATTTCCATGCACATGATAACAACACTACTCTCATACTACTAAAGTTTATCTGGGAGATCAGATGTCATTAATCAATTGTGAAATTTCAGTTTTTGCCATTCTTAAACAATTTATACTTTCCTATATCCTAAGTCAGAGATCCATATATGCTTAAAAGCTCACTTTTACACTTTTTGTACGCTGGTAGAGAGAGCTCAAAGCACTGCAAATTAAGAAGAAAACACATGCTAATAGGAAAAACATGTGCAAATTAAGAAAACATCTTCATCGATTTTATGACACGTGCATCGCAACAAGTCACAATATGCAAATACAGAAACCCGCTGCATATAGCAGAAAGGACAATGGAAATGTTTCTAAGGGACTAAAAAAAAGTGATGAACCTGGCTGTAGTCCAATGCTTTGTGAAGTTCCATCACCACTGATGAGTAGCAGACTTCAATAACTTCACAAAGCATTGAACTACAAACAGGTCTACCACTTTTTCTTAATTTGCATATGTTTTTTCTATTTGCATGTGTTCTCTTCATTCGCAGTGCGTTGAGCTCTCTCTGCCACCGTATTTTTGTTCTCAAAGCCCAAAGAATTTTGAATGATCTGTCATTCTAACTTGTTTAACTCACCAAAAAACTCATTTGAAATAGTGATCTCCACATGTGTAGTTAGCTTTAACCTGTGTCTACTTATTCCCCTTGTGATATTTTTACTATAACTGACCCTAGACATTGTTCCTGCACAAATAATCCAGCAACACAAAAGTAACTCCAGGGTCCGGTACACACAGTGGTGCTTTCAGGGCCAACACAACCTGAATGGAAAGTTTCTCATCAGCTGCACAGTGAGAGAGATTGGACACAACACTGCCCTCTGCGACCACAATGGAAAACACAGCGGATTCAAGTGAACTCCCGCGCAACACGCCTGTCACTGCGCTGCCACATGCCGAAGCTACAGAGGAAACATGGAGGCATTTTATCACCTTTACACAACACAAGCACGAGCTGTGCACGTAAAAGCATCGCTACACTTCCACTGACATAGAGAAAGACGTCACACCAGCAAATAAACTTCACGAATAACAAATTAAGCGCCATCATATACAACATCTAGTCCTCACGTGTATCGGTACTTGTCTGGTTTGAATATGACAACGCGTAATATTCGAACGTTAACTGCTTGTTACAGCCCAGAACAACTTCCGTAGATCACCGTCAAACACATGACTCACGATTTAGAATTTAAAGTTGTTCAAACGTCAGCTAGCTGGCTAGTGTTAGCTCGTTCGTTAGCATCTGCGGAGTAAATATTAGCAACAGAAGCTGCGCTTGTTAGCATCGAGCTAGCTTGACATCATGTAAACAAACGTCCGATCGCTCTCCACCTGAGAACAATGAAGCGCTGGGGTGTTCAGCACATGCGCCATGAGCCACACATTAAAACACGCCAGTGTTAGTTGTCCCCGAATGAGGGCTAACAGCTGTCTTACACTCTTCCCCACTTACATTAGCAGGCTGCCCAGTTAGCTCGCAAGGTCACGCAGGATTACAGTTTCCGAGAGCTCGCCGTTAAAGTTGAGCTAGCTAAGTTAGCCTAGCTAAAGGCATACGTGATCATTTGGGGGTTTTAGAAAAAAAAGTTATTTCAAGTTAGGTCTGTGGTTTAATGATTAGAAATGTGCAGCGAAGTCGCTTGACGTTCAAACAATTAAAGGGTATTTGAATCATCCAGCAGTAACCAGTAAATAGCAAAGTGAGGGTGGCTAGCTAGACTAGCCGGGGGTACGTTGCTACTTTAGCTAACGTAGTGCTTGCTGGCGCTAATGACGCTGACAACAGGAGTGACATTTAACCAGGGCTAACATTACACTACTGTTTGTCACCAGAGACAAGTCCAGTCCTCACGCGGGTCTGTGAAGTTAGCGGGACAACGGTAGATAGATGGTCTAAACTTAGCTACACCAGTGTAATTGTTCTGTAGCCCCATAATGTGAAACTAGCTTGTAGCTATTGGCAACGGCATCGTACAGTTGATCTTCGGAAGCGATGAGTCCAGTTCTTCTGTTAATCCTTTATGTGATTTCCCCAGGATATGTGATTTCACGGAGCTAGCCTCGTTAGCTCTCTGCCCACTGCGCTGGAAAACGTGATGCAATGGACCACAAGCTGCTGCTGCTGCTGCCGTTAGCCACACACTACCTGTGAACCGACGTTGACGGCTTGATCAGCGCCACGAATGTTTGCTTTTCCTTGACACGTCTCCCGACTTCTTCTTTCTTGTGTCATAATCCGCTCTTTAGTAAAATACAACTCATACGTGAAGCCCTCCGGTCGCTTCGGATGACACGAAATGCTCCTGGTTCCAGACGCGCTACTCCCGAAGAAGAGAAGAGAAGTGCTCCATGCTCGTCCTGTGCGCCACACTTGCTTCTTTCGGAACACTGCCCCCTGTGGTTTGGCGTTGAAATCAAATGGCGTTGAAATCATGTGAAAATGCAAGTGTTTGGTTTTAATTTAAATGAATTTTATTAAAACACTTTCATTCTAATAGCACTAAAACGTACATATATCACTTGACTGAAATCTCTTATCATACCTTTACGTCAATGTAAAGTGTGAGGGTGGACCTGCACATTTTTCCTCCAAGGACAGAAAAATCGATCACAATCAGATGCTATGGTGAGGTCTATGGTCCTCTGAGCCATTGCTGCATGGTCAGCTTGTGTAATACTGGTGTACTTTCTACAGATATTCACAAGTCTAATATGTACTGTTTGTATTATAAACCTGTTCTGTCTGAGTAGCTAATAGAATAATGTCTGCACTGCACCCTTGTTATGGGATGTAATGTTATAATTGGTGCCTGATGTAGTCAAAGTTTTGTATTTGGCACTCCATTCTTTATGAAATATGAATGGAGCGAGAAATATTTTACTATTAGAATAAATTATTTTTGAAAAATGCATTTTTTTTTTATAAAACACGCAAACACAGACAACAGTAAATGTATATTGTTAATTGGGCAGTACTGCCAGCAAACAGTTATGCATTAAAGCTAGGTGATTTGAACATTATTAACATTTTTAAGACATAACTTTTTTTAAGGAACAGCTTTTGAGATGTAAAATCCAGGACACATGCTTTATCATGGTCGGCAAAGCACACAGATATGGCTGCAATGCCTATAAACAAAACATAATAAAATACAAAAATATTTTCCTTTATTTTACAATAATCAGTCCTCTAATTTCAATGAGTCAGACAATAATGCAAGTGCAGTGTTCTGATGGTTTTTCCTTATTTGTTGCTCAATCATCAAGTCGAACTCCTGTCTTTCTCTGAGGAAGAAATGGAGAAAAAAATGAAATTCACTGATCATATTTAGTATTTAGTATAGAAACTATTCCTTTAATGGTTTCGCTCATTTATCTCTTACCTGTTGCTTATACAACGTCCTTTAATGTACTTCTCCTCTGCCTGTTTTACAGAGACATTGTTAACACCAGCAATGGCATGGATGATGGCCTGAAAAGACAAACAGACAATAATATCACAACACAAACACTGAGAACTCATAAGCTGAATATCAGGTAGCAAAAATGGGCTAGAATAACAAACAACAACAACAACACACATATGTGCTGGTGGAAGCTTAAGCTCACCTCAGGAAGAAGCACGTCCATAACAAAGGGGATAGATTCTACAGCTTTCACCTCGGCCAGGCAAGAATCGGCGGCAATCTCTGTCTCGTAGATCTTGTTTAGGTAGCAGAAGACCTGGTCCAACTGCTTTTCATCTTCCAGATACGGGTTCACCACCCGTGTTCGATTGGCAGTCAGAAAGGAGCGAAGCCATCTGGACTGTTGCTGCCCACGGATTACAGCCTGTAGGCAGAGTAAGAAGAGTCAGTAAGAGTGAATGTCTTCATTCATGGATGAGAGCTTGCATCTTTATCATCTTGTGAAGCCCTATCAAAATAAGTTAATGTATTGAGAACGCATTTGCTTAATCTAAGAACTATTAATTAATTACACAAGAGACTTCATTAATCATACCAGAAGGTGTCCTTCCACCATGTGCTGCTTGACGATGAAATATACAAGTTTCTCATTGGCTCTATTGTGGGCGGCATGAGTCCGGTCTGGCAGCAGCCGCTTTGAACTCCTGCCGACCTTCCCCTGCTGATCACTAAAGCTGGCCTCCTTAAGATCGTCACATGGCTCCTCCACCATGGACTCGCTGGTGATGGTTAGTTTCTCTGAGGCAGTCTGTGGGTACTTCCTCCTCACTGGATAGCCTGGAACAAATAACAACCAAACCAGTAAAGAGAATCAGTAGGACAAAATGGGGCTGCAGGTGTACTCAAGTGGATTTATATTCTGTGTGAGTGTTCCAAGACGAAACTTACTCATGTCATGGGCAAAGTAGTTGATGAAGGAGCCAGAAAATGAGCCACATGCTACAAAGACAAAACCAGCTTAATACTGATAATAATTCTGTGGTGTCAGAACAATACTGTTTACATAAGATGCATCTCAGTAGGAGTGTTCTTCATCTGTTTCTGTCTGCATAAGCGATTGGATTATACTCACCAATCCGTATCCTGTAGTCCGTTATGAGGGCCATCGACCACTCAATAACAGCATCATACTTTTCTTTGGCTTTTAACTATGACAAAACCAATATGAGTGTCAGACATAGTTTTCCACTGTGTCGAGAAAACATTGTTTATAGAAAATCAAATGTATATTTTGTGTGTAACTCTTACCACCAGCTCACTGGCTTCCTCACAGTCAAAAGGCTTCAGGATTTTCAGAGCCACGGAAAACCTTAAACACAAACACACAACTAAAACTTCCATTCCTAATTATCTGAGAGTGTGCAAGACATTTCCTCACTAATGTTTTCTTTAAATATCTTGATTAGTTTAAAAAAAAAAAAAATCACATCAGAAATGAAAGGCATGACGAATAAAGCCCAACTAACCATTTTTGATGAGACAGGACTTAATGAGGATTTAAAAGAGTCAAAGTTGGTCCACACATCTTATTAGATAGGTTAGCATGATATTAGGTCAGAAATGTAGAACGGTCCACTGTGAAAAACATTAATCCTCAAAAAAGCAAGACAAAACCCATTGAATTCCCTACCCTTTCTTTGTGTGAATCATTGGGTCATCGATGAACACAATGCTGGCTTTTTTCTGCTTACGATTCATTCTTTTTACCTGCAAAAAAAAAAATAGTGTGGATTTAAGCCTTTTTTAAATCATTAAGCCTTAGACCCCCCAAGTTCGAGCTTCTCTAATGTGAGAAATTATGAGAGATCAATGATCCAAGCAGGTTTTTACACTCACCAGTGCAGGCCAGAACGGATAATTTCTAACTTTGTGCCACACAAACGCTCCTTCTGTAATGGAGGGAGGCTCTGAAACACAAGAGGATAAACAGTCCACTTTAGATTTACAGTATTTATTCGTAATCTAGTCCAGTGTATTTCAAAGTGGGGGCCGCCAGGGGGCGCTAGGGGGGCCTCAGGAAATTGCCATGCTCATCTTTCTGATTGCCTGCCAGTCAAAACATCATTCATGACGTCATGTGTAGACCTTGCATTTTGCGCAATTTATCAAGCTGCTTTGCTCCTCAAGCTAGCGTAGCAAGCGCAAAAAAAGGGGGTCCCCTGGCCAGAAGCTAATACTGTTTGGGGGACCATGGCATAGAAAAGTTTGGGAACCCCTGATCTAGATCATATCAAATCCACACAGAGGTTATTTGCATTCAATAACTACATTATCTCTCACTTTTGTCCATCCGTGTCAAGAAACTTGGTAGCTCCTCCTCCTCACTTTCCTCATCTTCCTGGAAAGGCAAAGCTGGCAGCTGTTCTTCATGGTGACTCAGCTCTATTGAAAGATCCGAAGACAGCAAAGACTCGTCTTTTGGGAAAGAGGGTGAGAGGGTACAGAGGGACAACAATAATACAGAATTAGAGCAGATATTTTTACTCACCTGAGTGATTTTAATATCATGCAAAACTAAGTCCGTACATGACACAATTTATTTCAGACAACACAATTCATTATATTTAGAGAAAGAGAAGAGGATGACCTCCTAAATTGCATAATTTCTTAAAAGAATCTTAGAGGAATCGTGTTCACTGTACATAAGACAAACACTACGGAGGCATTACCTTTGTCTGCTAAGTCAGGCATCTTTAGTTCAAATCTTGGTCTTGAGCGTTTGGACGACAGAGAAGTGGTATTCTTCTGTAAATTCCCTTTCTCAGCCCTCGGTCTCTTGCCACGCTGGCGCTTGGCTTGTGGACCCTTGGTTTCACTGCAGGTCTTCGCTGGCTCCTTCGCCACTCTTTTTCTGAGTTGTCTTGTCTGGGAAGCATCACACGTCTTGCGTTTGGTTGTAGATTTTGACTTGCAGCATGGCAAGTCAACCTCTACTGCCTACAGCAGATCAGATGGAAAAGGAGTTAAATTATAATCACTGGAATTATCTGCATTCAGAAACATCAGCAATGATCAAATACCTTAAACTGTGTTATGACCTCAGTGTATTCTAGCCCTGCCTGTTTTGCTCCAGGAGGTGACTTTGAGATTTTGGTCAGGTGATCTGTGGAGGAGCTGCGTACTGGTGTGGAGGTCCAGCAGACATCTTGAGTCTGTCTTGTCCTCCTCTTGCCTCTTTTTGGAGTACTCAGTAAGGAGCATGCTGGGACAATGGCAAAATCACTTCCTGGCTCAGGGTTTGATTCCTCTGAGCCCGGAGATGAAGCAAGGTTTGAGACTTTCTTTGCGGGTGTCTTCTTAGATTTTCTTTTTCTTGTTTTCCAAGGTTCACCTGAAAGATCATTGACAGTAAAATTTCTAGTGTCATTTAGATCCCATTTAAATACATTTTAATATTAGCTGTAAACAGACAAACTTAACATTGTCTACCTGTGATTGGATCTCTCAGGGGGGATGTAAATAACGGATCCGACCAGGGGCTTAGAGAAGCTATTTTCTTTAAAGAACCCTTATTTATTGGCCTCCAAAAGCATTTCAAATGCTCACACCATTCAGAAAGCGAACCAAACAGCTGCCTGTTGGACTACCTTTCATTGTTGGTGTAGTCCTCTCGCTGGACAGACTTCCCTTGGGTTCATTGGATCTGGATTCCACTTAAGCATCAAGAAGTGTCATTTGTCAGGACAGATTTCCTTCAGCTGGAGAAATGAGTCTCCAGCGCTGCAGGACACCTGGACTGACAGACGGGTAGAGAGGTTTGTCAGCAGAGGGCAGGAAAGACAATGACATACTGCTCAGCAACTGGGCCCCACCTTGTATGACAGCTTCACACTACATCTATTATTATCCTATTATTATTATTTCTCTTATCAACAATCTACTTCAGGGAAATTGAACATGTAGGCATCAGGAAATGCCTCTCAAATAACAAACAGCTCTCTAACTTAATATTATTTACTTATTGTGTGAGAAGGTGACATGATCGTGTATAAGATGACATCACCAGGCCACTTTACTACAAACTTCGCGGTTGGACTCAGGTTTGACAGACGATCGAGCATACACGTACACATCTGCACACAAACAGCCTCAGAGGTGTGAAAACATCAAGCTCACCAGCGAGTTCACATGTTGTAGCTGTGCACAGTGTGCAGGCGGCGGCTGCACAGAGGCTACACGGGCTAACTAGCTGCTAGCAAACGTGCAAGTAAACAAACACAGCCACAACAAACCATCCTGCTCAATGAGCGCTGCAGCCGTCAGCTGATCGTCACGCACACGGTGTACCGAGCTGTAACGATACGTACCGAAACATTGATCAACGGTAGGTTTGCACGAACGCCAGATTCAACAGCTGCTAACGTCACACAAACATTTCATGACGCGGACGAGTCCTGCTCGTTTCTAAACTAACGAAGCCATAAATGAAAAGCATCGACACGTTTTATTTATCCTGTATTTGATGTGATATTGATCGATGACCAGGCCACTCACCCAGTCCGCAGTCCGGATAGTTAGCTTCCGACTTCAGCTCACCTCGGGTACGACTCCGTGCGTCGATCGTTAAAGCTCCATGAACTGCTGCTCTTCGACCTGCCTCTTTCAAATCATTGGAGATATTATATCACACAGCTCCATTCAACGATCTCCCCCGGGAACAGTGGTAAATGACATGGAACAAACTCGCTGCACAAACTACTACTACTACTTCTACTGCTGTCTGATTGCAGAGCTCAGGGATTGTCACCAGCATTAAAAACATACAGCGCCACCTACCAGAATGTGCATGTTGGAGCCACCTCGACAATGGTTAGAATTATGCACCGTCACCCTCTGTCTGAGTTCTATGTATTGTTTCCCAAATAAAAACGATTCAAGTTTTTTTTTAAATATTTCCAGTAATATGTTTACAGATATGTGTTGTCGTGATTGACACTTGAAGTGCATGGTTAGAGTCCTGAGTCAGCCGGAGGACCACCTGCTCCGTGCTGCCATGTTCACCAAGCACTTCATCATTGAGAAGGGGGCAGGTGACAGCTCAATGTGGACACTGATTGTTGTGTGTATATGATAACAATAATAACAATAACAATAACAACAACAACAACAAAACAATCACTTTATTATTGTTATTATTACAACTACTACTTCTAATAATAATAATGCAGTCAGGCTAAGCAGGTCTTGCATTTGTTTGAATTCAGAGCTTTGATTCTTCGCAGGAACCAGCAGAGGGCACAGTGTTACCACTCTCACACCCTTTATCACTGTACAATAGTAGCCTCCTGCATGAAAACACTGAAGTGAGTCCACAGAAAGAAGGGACGTCTCCTCCACTCCACAGTTTCAAAGTCAACATAGACAAATGAACGGCGTTAGCACCGATGAACAGAGATGACGTCAGGATGCTTTAGTCTTGATTTTTCCTCATTTCATTAATTTAGTTGACTGTTAATCAGACATATATCTTACATTAATGCAGATGTGATCATGTTTCTTCTTAAAGGGGGAAATGCTGTTTTTAAATGACAGCAGAGACATCTGTTATTTTCCCTCCATGTAGAAATAGTGGAATACATCTTAAAATAATAGATTGAACTGTGTGGGGCTAAACCTCACTCACATCAATGCTACAGCCATGGGAGTCCCCCTACATTACAGGTCTCCCAGGCTCTGGCTGTGTTTAACACATCATCCTAATAATGACGTCCTGTGGTCATTTGCCAAATGTCCACAGAAGAAGTCATTCGAAACAGGCAGCGGGCCACCTGCCACTCAGCTGGAACCTCTGGATCTGTATTGGCCGGTGGCGGATGAGGGGCAGGGAGGCCCCGCCTTCATCCAGATGTGCGCCCCTCTGCGCACTCAGTCCACAGTTCGCTTCATCGGAGTGCGGAGCCGCGGGAAGTCAACAGGAGGGATAGACACGTTTCAGCCGCGCTCAGCCAGAAGCAGGAGCTGACTTTCAGCTGCGCCACCTATAGATCACTCATCATTTAATGGGTCTTGGTTGTGCCCATGAGACCTGAGCCGTGCGTCGGAATTCTTCTCTTGGTGGTTTTGTTTTGTTGGGTTGTACCTGGGCAGCCTGAGACGCAGCGCTGATGGAGGGAGGCAGGGCTGAGTGCGGTGCCTAGTCCGGAGCTCAACTGCGCCTCATCCATCCAGCGCACAGCTCACTCCGCTGGCAGGGAGCGGTCTGCTTTTACGCACGACCTGCGTGCATCTGCACCCCGAGTTTTACAGGTGAACTAAGGGCTCCCTGCACAGGCAACAAACAGAAGAAGACAAACCCATTAAGGATTTTTATTTTTTATTTCATTTTGGCGAAGGATTGGGGGATGTAGCCGGTTTCCACATGCGCTTGGAAGTGGCGTGAGGCTGTTTCCCGATTGAGAAGACGCAAACTGCAGGGGCGTGTGGTTAATTGAAATCGAACCGGTGGTCTCTCTTTCTCTTTTCTTATTTTGAATGTGACGCAGCAGCAGCAGCGGTTCTTTCTCCTTTCCTCCTCTTCTTCCTCACCTCCTCCTCCCTCATCTCTCACCTCCAACATGACTTCACTGTCTGGGACCAAGGAGAGGTCTGTGAGCAGCCGGAGCAGAAAATATGGGGTAGGTTATTCCTTCCACGCCTCTGGACACACCTCTGTTACCTATAACAGGTAACAGAGAGTGCTGCATGCACTTCATCCTCACACCACCCTCTGGAAGCTGTAGTTTCTTCCTCCCTCCTCAGGCTGACGTGCACATGAGGATGACACCTCTCATTAAGCTTGCAGTGTTCATGCTGTTGATTGATTGCTTTGTGAAGATCACATTTGGCACACTGTTGTCACAACAGTGCTGTTGCTTTATTTTCCCATGCACTGATAGAGTTCTTAATTACCACAAACTGAGGATCAAGCAGCCACACATAACACCTGTGTCGTTGCTTCTTTGCCTGCAGCCTCATCAGTGTTCATTAATAACACAGGAGTTGACTTGGAGATGATTGAGCATTGCACCTATATAAACTCATTTCTGCCTCATTATAAGCCATGCTGACGGATCACAGTAGCTATAGTACCCAACGTCTCCAGCCACCACCACATCAATGTGTCTCTGGATTTACCCAGCAGCAAAAAAGCTCTAATTTTCAACTCTTTGTGGCTCATTTGATGCTCTCATGTGGCTGTCTGTCTGAGCAGGGGGAACAACACCAGTGTACAGACAGGCACAGAATCTGAATCCATCCTGTTCAGTTAATAGAAGCATCCAGTGTGTTGACTGGAGCACCGTCACAGTGAATGTTTAACTCATGCTTCCTGCTTGTGGGTTTTCAACTGGATGGCCATTTGATTTAATGGTGGTTTAGACTCCTTGTCTACACATTGGCAGCACATTGCCTGTGTGTTACTGCCACAAGACGACTGTTTCCTGTAGATCTAGTCTGCAATTTGGTGGCATATAAGCATGAACACTGTGAGGTAATTTAACCAGGATGATTTGTTTTTGATGATATCTCATGATCTTCAGATATATAATGACAGATGATTGAAACAAAAACAAGGTTACTGAATCTAGATTTAATCCAGGGACACATCTTTATTTTGCTTTGTAGGCGAAATGTAAATAACTTTTAATGACTGTTAATTTGCACATACAGGTTCTGTGCCATCAGCCCCTTATCATTTTATTCTCATCCCAGTGCAACTTGTTCAGCTTCAAACAAGCCTTTTTCACTTTAGCAGAAAAAAAGATATATGTATAATAACTAGTTCCCTGTATTTTTCCAAAACCAAAAGAGTCAGCATACACAATATAGCAGAGCACAGGAAATGCAATCCCTCTGGGAAATGCAGCCATTATCAATAATTACCTCTTATTTAAAACATTTTCACAGATGCCGGACACTTCACCGACCAAATCTGCAACCTTTTTCCCCGACACATGGTACCGAAAGGCCTATGAGGAGACCAGCAGATCCGGCACACGCCCCACTCCAGAGGGTGCCGGCTCCATGCCGAGCTCCACAGGCACCCCGTCCCCAGGCTCAGGAATCTCCTCACCAGGGTCCTTCTCTGGATCACCGGGGACCATCTCTCCGGGGATCGGGACCGGCTCGCCTGGTTCTCTGGGTGGCTCCCCAGGTTTTGGCACCGGCTCACCGGCCTCAGGCAGCGGAAGTTCCCCTGGCAGTGAAAGAGGGATATGGTGTGAGAACTGTAATGCGAGGCTGTCAGAGCTGAAGAGACAAGCGCTGAAACTGCTCATCCCAGGACCTTACTCCAGCAAGGTACAAAACAAGACTGTTCTGCATGTCTTTCTGTGTGTGTGTGTGTGTGTGTGTGTGTGTTTTACCTGTTCTGTTACCCAGTGGTGACTCACTCACTATAGCACAGCCTCCAAAAATAACCTGCTCCATCATTAACTCTGGCATTCAGACGGTAACACTTAAGAACATGGTCGCTGATGAAAGACTGGGCCTCTAATCGTTCCCTTACTTACTGTGATGCTGTGCTGTCAGAATTTATTCTTCTCATAAATCATAAGGATGTTGTAATTTGTCCAACCATCATTTGACCAGCTGTTGAAAAGAAGAGAAACCCATCAGCCTTTGGGGAATGGGGAATTATTGTATCTGAAGCTGTTAATCAATTACTGACAAAAACAGAATGATAAACACAAACAAGAGTCTTTGGCATAGAGTTTCCCATTTTACCTGATTGATCATATCACCAGAATCGATGGCTTCACTTTGTCCTTTATTGCTTTTGTGAGGGAATTAACATGATGGATTAGTGAAAGACACTGACCACTTAGGGCAGATATGAATTTATATGGATTGCTGCCCTTTCTAATTTTCTTTGACAGGTAATTTCTTTTTTTTCTGTGTGGAGTCCATATAATCAATTTTTATTCCATTAGTATCGTGATTATCAACAGGGAAATCACAGGACCCAAAGTTTTTTAAGTTGATCTGTGATAGAGGATCAAATCATGTGCTGCACAGGCTTATCATGTATGTATCTGATGTTCCTTTTTGTTTCATAACGAAACAATGTTTCATATTGAAAACCGGATTTGTGACTCTGCATAATCTTTTTAAGACGTTGCCCGTGGGTTTAATGTTCTTCTGATGCAGTTGACTGGATTTTAGTTACGAGTACAATGGGGTCACACATAAGGCTTTGAGTTAATTGATAACAAATAAGCAGTTATTATTCTCCATGCGGTTAATAAGGTGCAGCCGGAGAAAGAGAGAGAGAGAGACAGAGAGAGAGAGCTTGGAGTACAGTGGGAAAGAGAGACATGCTTTAGTGAGACAGATGTGGAGACAGTGGGAAGAACATGACAGTTGAATATTGTTAGGAGCTGTGGGCGTTAATGGGGTCCGTCGGTGATCAGACCTCTAATTAAAATGTTATTGTGAAGTCAGGTTTAGTCCAGTCGGATTAAAGCTTCCCCCAATGTAGTTAACTTTATTGCTTTGTAGAATAAGCACAGACACGTAATGTATGGTGTTGTAATTGGTGTAGGTAGCGTATGTCTTTGTGAAAAATAAATGTGCATAAAATATAAATTTAGTAGAGCAAGACTTTATCCTGGTTCGACCGTGGCCTTTCTCTGTGGAGTTTGCATGCTTCTCCATTTGTCTGTGAGGGGTTTTCTCTGGGTATTCTGGGTTCTTACTCCCACAGTCCAAACACATGCAGATTGGGGTTGGGTTCATTGCAGACTCTAAATCGACTGTAGGTGTGAATGAAGATTTGTCTCACACTCTACATGTCAGCCCTGCTATCTGTCCAGGGTGTGCCTTGCCTATTTCGCCACTGGGATTGGCTCCAGTCCTCCCTGCGACCCTTAAAGGATAAATGATAGATGGTTGGAAGGATGGTTATAGTACACAAAACCATGTGCTGGTCGGGATAATAACAAGTTTTGGGCCTTCACAGACCAAAATATCTCTTTTTGGCTCGTGGATTTTGTCAATGAAAAACAGAGATACCATTAACTTGTGTCCGACTGTTCTATACTCACAAGTATGACCAATGACAATGGAGACTGACACTGGATATTCACATTGTAGTGTCTCAGTCAGAGTAGATATGTTCCTCTGTTTTCTAAAATGTGTTATTTTGTTTTAAACCACGTTCACCTCCTATGCCCTTGTTGGTCAGTCCTGTGAATCGACTCACTCAAGATCAGTTGGTTGATTCCTCCATGAATGAGTTATACTGCAACCATTTCAATTAGCTCTCACAGAGCACCTTACAAATAGGATAACTCATTGTGTATTTGCATGAGGGGCTTTAATGGAAAAATGAAAAGACTGAACCACAAATTAAGATGCACCGGATGTGTTGCCCTCATTTTCTGCTGTTGGTCGCTGAGCAGCTCCAGTGCATCAGTAGTGGTTAGTTTCTTTGCTTTAATGCACCTCTGTGGTCTGATAAATGAGACACTAAGTCATTAAGCTGGTCAGGATTTCTTGGCTGGTTTTCCTTTTTACATTGTGACTTCTCCCCCAGACTCTTCTCACAAGAGTGAAATGACCCATGCTGGTGTTTTGTGTCTGGGAAAAGCTGAACTCATGTCCTTGGTGAAGCAATGTGACCTAATAATCCTTCCCTTCACCAAATGTGCCGGAGCAGCAGTTCTGCAGTGTGTGTGTGTGTGTGTGTGTGTGTGTGGGCTGATGTCCCTTCCTGTTGTGCTGCCAGCATGAGGTCCCATGTTATTCCCACCGGACACTGGGACATTCGTGACCCCTCACAGCCAGAATAAAACACATATCCACCAAACAATACAATCCCCTTCCAACACAAACACACGCGCACGCACACACACACTCCTGAACTGTGTAGACCTGTCTTTGTCTGTGGATATGAATATATGATTGGTTGTGTTTGACTTGGGCTAGCGGACACACACACAGACAGACACACACTTTTAATACTATGCTAATAATGACCTTCACCAGTCTTATCATTGATTGTTTTGCTGTTTAGTTGTCTGCAGTTCACTGTGTGTGTGTGAGAGTGAGTGTGTGTGTGCTTATTGTACAGAGTTTGTCAGAGCTGTAAACACACACGCGTCATTATGCTTAAATGTCAAGTTATTACGTTGCAGCCAACAAACCACTGTTTGTATGAACTCATTCACTTGTAACGTTTATTAGCTGGAGCAAACAAAGTATTTTGTTTATGAAGTTTTTTTTACCTGTTTGTTGTAGAGAAAGTATGTTGTAGAAATATATCAATTAGTCAGTCATGAGTAGTCTGCACCCCAGTGACTGTCAGGAGACATGGCACTTTACAGATGAAAAGAATAAAGAGAGAAAGTAAAAACAAATTAAATAATAAGAAACTAAACCAAAACTGTTGCATATAACAGGTCCTGTGTATATAAAACTATATATCATTTTCATCTTTTTTCTGATGTGAGCTCTGTCAAGGGATTAAGATGAACAGAATAGCTTTTCAGATTTAGATGCACACATGCACACAAAATGCATGCACACTTGTAACCACAGGACTCAAAAGCACATCTGGCTCCACAGCTGCACTCAGTTAAGGCCTCTGTCCCCACTCTGCTTGTGTGTGTGTATGTCTGTGTGTCTGTCTGTGTATGTTCATGCATCCCCTACACCCACACCCAGATCATAAATGGATGGAGGGTGAACGGTTTTTGGTTGGTCCAGTTCAGCTCAGGAAAGTGGGTCAGTGCGTGTGTGTGTGTGTGTCACCAGAAAAATGTCTGTTTCAGATCAGCTGAAAGTCAAAACCATCCGTGTTTATAATGTGAAACATATACAGCTCCACATCAGACATGAAGATAATGCCCAAAATGGACATGTTTTTGAATACATTAATTCCTGAGGACTTTTTGCTGGCAGCTTGAGATTTATTGAGATTGCTTTCATTTGCACTTATTATTTTAACATGTTATTTCAATTACAGAGCGCTAAATGCACTTAAAATGTTTATATAAGCAAACCTATTGATGTGTCTGTCTGGTTGTGGCTGTAAATTAAAACAACTGTCAGCAGCTTCTACAGTAAAAGCATTTTAAATACAAGTCACAGAGGCCGGGATCATTTATAGACAGTGCAGTGACATTAGAGGAGTAAAGCTTTCTGTGGTCCTAACATGCAGGGGTCATTTATTTCTGCATGATACTATAAACACAATCAGTTTTTTTAAATACTGCAGCCAAGGGTTATAACACAGAAATAGCTCTGTCTCTCTCTCTGTCTGCTCACCCTTGCTAAACCAGTTGCTGTCTGACTCATTTTAGTTAAAGTAAAAGGTTAGCCATCATTAGCATTACAAAATAACAGGGTGATCACAGCCAGAAAATGTAAATAATTACCCTCTAACAGACCTGGACACAAGATGGATCCTGGACTATGGGTCATGATCGTAGTGGCAGCTGATTGTGGATTACAACTACATTGCTTAGATATACAATATTGTAGACCTCTGCATTCATGTTAAGCGTTGTCTTTTATCATGAATGTTCTACTCGTATCCATTGCACTTCTGTCCGTCCTGCAGGGATCCCTCATGCGCCTCTCTCTTTTTGCTGCAAAGAGGGTTTTCTTGTAGTTATTTCTCTCTCTCGTTGAAGGTAAAGGACATAGAAGTCCTATGAGACCAATTGTGATTTGTGAATATGGGCTATATAAATAAAGTTGAATTGATTACAATAAAAACTATCAAAAGCATGGTAAGTGTTTTTGTGAATGGGTTTTCTAGTACTGAAACAAATAGTGGACTAAAGGAAATCACAACTCCAGCTCATTACCTGTTTCAAGAGGCCATATCAACCATATCTTGTTATTGGATTTTGCTCAGTTTTCTCAGTTGTCATGGAGATGGGGTTGTTGCCATGCAAGCTTAGCAACTATTAGAACTGGAAATTTATGTCTGTATCACCTCCATTAAGAACATTAGCAGTGTTAGTAATTTAATCCATAGCAATTTTTAATCATTGATCAATTATTCAGGTCATTTATCAATCTTCATCATCATCGTCAAACATAACATTTTCTGATTTCAGCATCTAAAATTTGAGAATTTGCTGCTTTTTATTGTTTACATGATTGTATATTATGAACCTTTAGGATTTTGGACTTGAGTGCAGACAAACCAGTTATTTGAAGATGGAATCTTATGAGCACATTTTTCACTTTTTTAAATTTAAGACTTAATAATTAATTGTTCATTAAAAAAATAATTGACACATTAATGAGTAATGAAAACAATCATTAGCTGCATTCATAAATACCTACCAGTCTCATTGTAATATTCCATTGGTGGATGGTAATTTACAGCACTTTACATATGACCATAATCTACATATCTGGCACAATATTTGTTATTCTTAGTGTAAAAATTCCCTGCATCCTGTCAATTAGATGCAAAATGACATCTGAAGGTATTAACCCTGGTGTTGCCAGTCAGATGCTTTTAATGCCCAACATAATAAAAAAGCTCTACATCAGAAGATGGTTCGTGTGTGTGACCATCAGTTTAGGTTAAGAGCTTATTGATCTATCTACTGTTTCAAATGACTTCACAACCCACGAGCACGAGTGAAGTTAACATGCTTGTGGATATAATCAATTTAACTTATCACCAAAACCACTAGTTTGTCTGCAATTAGTCGAATTATCAGAGCAAATGGTGGACTGTTATTGCTTTGCAACCTGTGCTCAGAGGGTTGTATTTCTGCACAGGTAGCTATAGTTATCCTTTAATAACCAAATCCCATAACACTACAGAAGCAGGCCTCCGGTAACCACGGCAGCTGGTGTTGCCGCGGCAGTGACATGTGACAGATGTGAGCTGCATACATATCTCCATCAACGTTAATGGGCTCCTCATAGCTGCGTACACATTGGTGAGAGGCAGAGAGAGTGAAAATATATGAAGTTCACGTGAATAATAGCGCATCTTACCGTGCGTGTGTGTTTTTGGCAAGAGGTAAGAAAAAAATAAATGCTGCAGTTAATGTGGGAGTGCGTGCACATAACGCGCGCGTGTGTTTGTGAGAAAGTGAGCGAGATTATACCCTCTTGATGCCTTTCAGGTGTGAAAGACATTACCATATAAAGAGGTGGCTTCATCAATAACAGCAAGATGGTGTGGATGGATGGTTGAGGGTGTGGGGAGGGAGGGATGCTGATGCAGGCTGAAATGAAGAGCGTCTCACTGGGTTTATGTCAGTTTGACCAACCCTAAATGCACACACACACACACGCATGCACACACACGCACGCACACACATGCACGCACACACACACACACACACACACACACACACACCATCTCCAGATGTAATATTGATTACGATACCCTGCCTTTTTCAATCCAATAATTTGATTATAAATTATCACAAACTCCAATTTTCGATTAGTACCCAAGGTTTTCTTTGTGTATATCTAAGTAGTTAAAGATTATAATAATAATAACTTTATTTGGACATTTTTCAATACAATAATACAGTAAACTGCTTTACAATAAACAGAGTAAAAATAATGGTTATAAAGATACTGATACAAAAGTCATAGAAATCATAAGAGTTTCTATAAAGATGTATCTTAAGAGTAGCTATTCACTATTAAAACATTTATTATTTTGACTTTTTAAATAATCTATGTAAACTAGACATTAGATGGAATATATTTCATCAGTACTGTGATGTAATCAAAAATTGCCCAAATTAAGCCAAAATGTCTCATGGATGAGATGTTGCAGGAGACTGGTAAAAGCTAACAGATGGGCCAAGTGTGGGAATTACATGTTGTAGAGGCAAAGATCAGCAGGTGGTTCACTTCATCGAATGGGGAGGTCTATCCAGGTAACATAATTATATTTAATGTTAAAAACGTGTGACTTCTCACCGACTTTAAACTCAAATTGGTGTTAATTTGTACTAAAGAATGCTGGAAGGCTTGAAAATGATTGCCAGCCATTTCAGATGCATGCTGTCAGTGAGATAATGTAGAATGCCATTTAGCACTCTGCGTCTAATGATAAACACAACGGTGACTTCTCCTCTATTCCAGTCATCTACACAGTCTGCAGATCTGAACCCAGCAGATCCCCCCTGGGATGAGGTGGAAGCCGCATAAATGTACTGCCTAACATCCTGCATGAACAAATTTACATTGACAGAGATCCCTGTGGAATTTTCCCAGCACTTCATGTTATTCATCGATATTGTGAAGAACATCCATAGTTATAGAGAGGGCGTCCAACCCAGTACCAGTTAGATTAAGTCATCGCCAGTGTCTGCACTATTATTTTTTTAATTTTTTTGTGCTCTCTCTCTCTCTCTTCCTCACTCCTCTTCTTTTGCCTTTGCTAAATTAAGCTCTATAGAGAAAGAAAGGCAAATGTCACAAACAAAAGAATTTAAATTTAGAGGTGGAGAGGGAGAGGAAACCAGAGAGAAAGAAAATTGATTGTTTTCTCTAATAATGTTATCATTGTCATTATAGTCGCTGACCCAGTGTGGACACATTTAATTAGACTAACTACACCAGCCACTAGGCTGCTACAGTCCACACACACTGTCTGTGTTTACAAGAGCCAGACAAGCTACAACAAGCTTTACCAGTTCCCAAAGACAGCAGATGACAAATGTAAAGTTTGCCAATGTACATAAATTAGCACTTTTTAAATTCAAAAACACACATTATAAGATCCAGTAGATGGATTTGCAGAATGTTTTAAATATGTGCCATTTCCATATACCTTATACAGAGATGGAAGACCCATCTCCACTTCCTCCCACTTACAGACAGAATCTGCACAGTAGTGATCGGGGGATGAGGCTGCGGTAATGCTGTTTGTTGATATACGCCTTTGACCAATCAAAAGCGACAGACTAAGCTGTTGATTAAACATTTGTCCCCATTTCTAGCATCAAATAACTATTTAAAACAGAACAAATGTTTGCTGTATTTCCCATCTATTAACATGGATGAGGCGGGATTTAGCCACCAGGTGGCGATCAAGACTCTTAGGCTACCCTTTAGGTAGCAGTTATGTGGTAACTTAACAGTCTATGGCCATTTCCAGTTAACCGCCTAATTTTCAAAGAAATAAAAAAATCTAGGTACAAGAGATGTTTTTTTTGTCTGCCTCCAAATCTCCCCCTTTCATATTGTCATTTGTATAATGTATGTTTGAAATGTTTGATCCATATTATTTTAAGCAATGTCTCCCATTTAGTGACATAGTGAAAAGTAGCATAAAAAATACAAACGTGAGTCGAAACCTCTTAGTGGTCAAGTTGTCTCATAACCCTCCTCCTTCCCTTATTTTCTGACTCAGTTCTGTTGAATAAAGGCAAAAATAAATAAAAAACACACATTTGTATGAAAAAAGCTGTTGAAGTCCACCTAAAGCAGTGACAAAGAGAAACCTGTTTTACATTTATAGCACCTCTGCATAACTCACAGGCTCCATGACCAAAGCAACTCACCTCTCCTGCACACAACAGCACACTGTAGTAACAGGCAAATCACATGAACGAGTGGACACGCCCAAACACACACAAGCAAACAATAGTGTATAAAAAACAGATACTCTCACAATGTACTGGACATAGAAACACCAAGGCACCCTGAGGTTCATGTGAAAAGACTCACAAATGGAGAAACACTAGCTTGTGTGTATGTGAATTACCAACAACACACACTGGATGGTGGTGAAAGTGGCAAAAGCACCTGCTGCCATGCTGTCTGTGGCTGCCATGGCAACTGCCTCTCCATCACCTCTGCATCACAGAATCAGTGGAGAACACTGTAAAGTAGTTAGCAGCAGTTCCATCCGTCAGTTTTTTTGTCTATGAATCTGTTTCCTGCTATGTGCTGTCTGTTCAGTTGTAGTGTGTTTTTGATGTGTTAATAGAGTTTAGAAACTTTTTGATTACATCACCACAGTCCCGATGAAAAGTAAAAATATCCCAGTGTTCCAGCAGCAGGTGCCAGCTCCAGCACCCTGCAACACTGTGAATTCTCGCACACTGAACAGTTCATTCGAAGACCTGCTAACCACACTTCTAACATTAGCCAGTTTGCTGTCACAAGCAGATATATCACACAGAAGCATGCACATGCCCTCAATCAAAGACACCTCGTGCACACACATGCACCATCCCAGGCTATCACGTAGTCAGATATAACACATCTATCTCCAGCATCTAGCACGAGGAGAAACACTTGGCTGTGAGTGACAGGGATATGTGTGTGTGTGTGTGTCTGCCTGCATATCTGTCATTTATAAATATTTTTTCAACTTTTAAAGTAACGGTACTAGCGAAGTGAGGCCACATGGCTGAGTCTCGTCAACAGATTTAGGGCTATTTCACAGATTGGGGATGCATGTGTAAAGTGATGACTACACTTATAAAAACACATTAATCAGGTGAAATGGGCATGTTCCCCTCTTCATTCTTTGTCTCACACTCAAACATTGTATAGTCAACACTCTTGGATACTTCTTGTATCCGTGTTTAAGGCTCAAATCAATTTTCTGAAAACGTCTTCTAACTCTACTCCAAACCACTGCTTGCCAAGCCCAACCCTGGTTGATCGTAAATCAGCTTTGGAGACGCCGTTGTATGAGCTCACTAATATTTATGAATGATAATGTGCAAACGCATGTGTGCCTTAATAACTATTTGAGAGACCAGACTAATGTTTCAGAGCATTTCAAATTCAAGGCAATTCCAAGAGTTTTGAGGTCAAAATTGTACGATTGTGAAAAAATGGGTTAAAAGGTTTAATGATTGTATTCAATGGCCGGTCTAAGCTGTAAGTGAGGTATGTTGTTTCCAGTAATATCTATTGTAAATAGCACTAATAAAGTATAGTGAGACATGAGACGGGAGATGTGAAGGACAAGAGCGTAAAGATGAGATGAGGTTGCGTGTGTGAGTGCTCAGTGCTAACACACCTTTTAGGGTCAAAATCAGGGCCAGGGCTTTGTCAGTCAGTTGCTCATGTTTTACAAGTATTGTAATGACATTCCTGCTCTAAATACACGGCACTGCTGGGCTGTGAAATGTGTGCATGCATTCCTACTTTAACTATAGTCTAACTACATAGGTTAAGAGGCTGGCTAATTCCAATAATAGGACAAGAAGAGAACTCTCTCTCTCTCTCTCTCTCTCTCTCTGTATGTGTGTGTGTGTATTTTAAGGACCGTGAGTGTATTGTGTCAGCGCATTGTAAAGGGCAGGAGGTGAAACGAGAACAAGGCTGACATTTCCAGTCAGGCTCCATGACAGACTTCACTTCACTGCAGTAGTTGTTTTTTAAAGGAGGCTCTTTGGTAAACCTTGACTGTAAAAATGATCTGTGTTGCGGTTACTTCCTGCACAATGTAACATCTGGTTGTGATGAAAGCACTACATGCTGTGTGGTTCCTCAACGCTGTATGTTTTGTACAGTTTATATTGTGACATCTGGGTAAAGTGATTCTCAGCAAACAGATCTTGATTTTCTTTCTCATTTATTTATATTTCTGCCAGGATCTTTCTTTCCATTTGTCTCTCCCTCAACCCATACTGAGTAATAGACATAAATATCATCCACTTTATCCAGATGCTTATCATCCACCTCAGCCCAGCAGCATCCCCACTGTCCTCACATCATTCCTCTAGGTAGCTTATCAACGAGATGGAGGATAGAAGAGAGAGGGAATGAAAGAAAGAGAAACTAGTCAAACAGAGGAGAAAAGGAGAGGTAATAATTCATAAAGGCTACACAAAGGTAGTAAGGCATGGATGGAAAGGGATAGTGTGTTTGCGCATGTGTGAAAGCGAAAGAGAGAATTAAATTGGGTGTTTGTTCCCAGCCTGTGCTTCAATCAGACACAGAGAATGGCCTCCAGCCTTTAAACTTTCCAATTACCTTGAGCAGATGGAGCCTGCAAGGCTCGATTTAGAGGGTTTAAAGTGGTTGTTGTTGTTTACTGTTATCTGCTGCTGACTATACTAAAGGCTACATGCAATGTCAGAGAAGGAGTTACATGGAAGCAGACTCCTTCTTAAATCTTTACCTTCATATATCTCTGTATCGTCCCCTCTCATGCTCGATTACATCTTACTGAACCTCTTATTGGATTCCTGACTCTGGATCAGCAGCAGTCTAGTAGCTGGTAAAGCAAGCTTGTGGCGGGACTGTTGTCGATCAAGGTTTGATGTCCGCACGAAACCCGGAGGAACAAATCTGCCCCCCTCTCAATAACAGCTCTGCTCTTGACTGTGAAACCTCGGCTGTCTTCTTTGAGGAGCTCAGCATCTGAGGCAGTGTGGTTGTTTTACGGAGCTTCCGTGTATGAATGAGAGCTCCTGTGCGAATGTGGAGCCTGGAAAAGAGCGAGCACGCTCAGTTGGCTTTCATGGATATGGAACTGTTGAAAATGTGTTTTAGTTTTAGAGGCTTGCAGGATGATTCAAGCACTCCCTGAGGGGGTTTAAGGTTTATGGTAAAACACATAAAACCTCTGTGTATGAGCCCGAGGGAAACACCTGATAAATTGGTTTAATGTTCTGGTCAATAGGGTTTTCTGCATTGCATGTTTTTTTTTATGTAATTATCTGTTGGTGTAGTTATTGTTTTGTTTCAAAAACTCTTACCTGAATAGTCTGGGAATATATTTGTATGAATATTAATACAGATTGTACAGGTGGTCTTATTCCTCCTGTGTTTCAGTGTATGCTTTAGCAACATACTTTTTAACAAATGAGGTGGTCTGTGGTAGGTCCTCTGTCATATTTATTGGTTTTATTATCTTATATGTTACTTGAATTAAAACATATTATAGCACCAATTTCCTATTTTTTCTAGTCATGCTAGTAGCATGGTTTAATGGGTGGTGAAAATGGTCAGTCACTCCACTGTTTTGGTCCAGAGTCCTCAGGACTCATTGTTAAACCTTTGGTAAACTCTGAAAGGATAATTTATGCTCAACGTTAGATACATAATCAAAATCAGACGTAGCCTTCTGTCTGTACTCTGCTTTCATTTTGTCTGTATTTGGGCACACCTTTTGAAAACGTACTAATAAGGACAAAAAACACAAAACAGAGCAGTACCACCGGAAGTCATGGGCTGGCAGTGTTTGCAATATCTCAAGCGAGACGACCATAAGACACAAGGAAGAAATTTCAACAATGACGTAAATCTTTGAGGAGAGTTTACACATGGAATTTACAGATAAACACTTGTGCGGGATGCATCTGAATTTATTTTGTGTTAGAATCAAACTCTGAAGAAATTTACACTTTGCATACTAGTTTATTTGCCTCCTTTTGAGCCAGGAAGCCCCTCCAGGTCTGAGCATTTGACATAATGTAATGTTCCTCTACAGGCACTTTTCACCTGTCTCCTGGTGTCAGTGCCCATGCAAAAGCGAGAGCCATCAGGCAGATCTTTACCTTCACTTTCACCCCAGTGAGCCTCACTAACCTTGAGATGGAAAGATATTGGAGGGAAGAATGGATAGATGGGGAAAAGGGAGTAAAAGAGGAGGGGAGGTGTGAGAGGGCGCCTGAGCGTGTGTTCAGGTGAGGGATACAACAAGATGGATTACCTAACCCAACAGGCAATTCATCACTGTCAGAGAGAGAGGGAAAGTGAGACTATGGAGAGTGGAAACGAAAGAGGGGAGAGAAAAGAAAGGAAGACTTGGAGAGAAGGAGGGTGAGGGATACCCTGTGGAGGGGGAAAGGGAAGGGAGGAGGGCTTGAGGCAAAGATGGAGTAAAAGTTGGCGGAGGATGAAAAAGGGGGCTAAACAGTTGTGGTAGGTTTCCTGGTTCCTGAAGCATATGTGCTGTACTTCCTGGATTTAAATCAGTTATTCTGTAATGTGCAAGAGTGTGTTTCATTTAGTAGCACAGTAGTTGGAAATAGGTGAACACATAGGCCAACACAGCCAGAGGTAGTTTCCATACAGAGTATCACATATACTGTGTACTGTATAACCTGAAAGGTCTGACCGGCAATGCTTTGGGAATCTTTCTGCCGGACCCTGGCATAAATGAACAACCCATTTATCCATTCACCAAGGTGGATATTCAGATTTACAAAAACTGTTGGTTCAATGAAACGTCATATTTTGAGCAGTAGGAAACACAGTATTAACCCCCCAGAGCCAGCTAGACCTCCTGCAAACATCCCATGTTAAAAAAAGCATTTTCACTGACT
This sequence comes from Paralichthys olivaceus, assembly GCF_024713975.1. Taxonomy (NCBI): domain Eukaryota; kingdom Metazoa; phylum Chordata; class Actinopteri; order Pleuronectiformes; family Paralichthyidae; genus Paralichthys; species Paralichthys olivaceus. Next base: position 13,711,222 of record NC_091093.1, read on the forward strand.
ACCTTCTTACTGAAATAAACAAATTCAGCTTTCACAATATGAAGTAATTGGCAGCTACAGTAGTTTTGGTAGAAAACGCCTCATTTACAGTTCACCTCTAATGCAAATGGACTAACGGCCTGCAGAGTTTATATGAAATTCATTTTTAGTCAGGCACCGCCATGACTAGCCAGATAATGTAGAACCAGGCACCAGTGGGCAACTTTCACAGAAAAAATGGGCATTAAAGGCCGGCTAAGAACAACCAGTCTTTCTTAATGCCAGCTGGTTAATTTACATTGTGGCAGTGGGCTCATCTGTAGACTTTACACAGTGGGAGCTGGGACATGATTTGTAGCTCACGTTGTTAATGGAAAGGGCACATTTGCTGCACATGATGTATATACGGTCGGTTTGGTCGTCACATGCTCTTAAATATGCACAAAGCATAATAATAAAATCCCCAAATGCACACGTGCATGTAATGTCTGCATAAGAGCATAAGGTGTGATCTGTCTGTAGCATTAGTATTTTGTACCATCTGATATGGCTTAACATCCCATTATTTTTTTTAAGTTGGGTGTAAAAATCTAAGACCACTTGTATACCCTACCACAAAACCCCTTTTCCACTGGTCAAAATCTCACTAACAACTGGGGAGGCAGTAGCTCAGTCCATAGCGACTTGGCTTGGGAACCGGTTCAAGTCCAGCATGGACAGAAGTTGGAGAGGTGCCAGTTCACCTCCTGGGCACTGCCGAGGTGCCCTTGAGCAAGGCACCGAACCCCCCAGTTGCTCCCCGGGCGCCTTCATGGCTGCCCACCATGTGTGGTCACTGTGTGGATTGTGTTCCGTGTGTTCCGTGTGTGCTCCGTTCACACAGATGCGTTAAATACAGAGGTCAAATTTCCCCATGTTTGCATGTTGCATGCTGTGTGTGGGACCATAAAGAGGATTCTTAATCTTAATCTTAATCTATGCAAGACAGTAAATAGGTTTTTATTGGCTGAAAACATGACACCCTAATCACATGCTAATTTCTTGTTCTTCATTATTTTGTAAGACTAGATGCTGACGCTGCACTTTCTCTGTGTGGCGTTATGATGCATGTTGTGGGCGTTTGTGTGTAATGTATAAATTGTGTTCTTTTTGTGTTTACATCTTGGGAACAACGTGTAACAACAACTTGTTTTCATCATTTCGTGCAAAATGCAACACTGGCAAGACAGCAAAGTGACAGAGCTTCTCAGCTTCCGATGCAGTTTGCTACGATGAACATGAGTCACTGGGGGGAAAAAACCTAAAAGGCCAACTCCTCTACTGTCAATGGAGGAGTCTATCACCTTGTTTCAGTGGGTTTACGTGTGTTTAAAAACCTGCATATACCTGCAAATTTTTGTTGTTTGTGTAATGAGACAAATCCAACGTTGTGGAGCAGAATGTCGGATGAGCAGTCCAGGCACCATTCAGACAACCAATTAACAGTGGCTGCATGAATGTATACCGCTGGCAGGCTGCAGACCAAAGTACGTCATCAGCATGGTCTGAGGGAGTGCTTCAAAGACTCTCTGAAGGCCTCTCATAAAGACCTTCACACTGCCCCTGCTTCATGAGAGTCACTTACCCACAACCATTCAAAGAAGCAACATTTCAAAGACCAATACATGAAAGCATGTGAGGCCACTGTCTCAGCCTCAGTGAGTGAACCACCCTCCTGTCCTGCCCCCACCGACAGTGTAGGAACTACGAGACTTCAAATCAAGCACAAGTGATGGTGATGATATGGATGCATATAGTTGTACATGTATTTACACATTTACACTTCAATTCTACTCATTGAAAAGGAGAAACACGTCAAGAATGTTTCATGTCGTGTGAGTAATTTTATTTAGTGTTTTATTTGATTTAAAGGTTCAGTGTGTAGAATTTAGTGGTGAATTTGCATGTTGCAGCTGAATACCCCTCACCTCACCCTCCCCTTCCAAACAAAAAAACAACATGGTAGCCTTCAATTTTTATGAAAACTCAAAAGGTGTTTAATTTGTCTAGTCTGGATAACTGTAAAAAACATGTATAATATAATATAATATAAAGTATTTAAATGTAAAGGGGGGATTCTAGGGTAAAGAAACAACAATTTGTACAATTTAGATAAAACACACTAGTGAGAACATTGCTAGGATTAATTATATTAAATTTCTGCCAATAGATCGCTTTCACCTAAATCTCACTGGACCTTTAATTCAATATTCATTCATGATATATATGGAATCTTAAAACAATCAAACATGTTTGCATGACATCCCATCTGATACATACTATTAGTGATTATATGAGGCCTCACCAACACACCCAGCATTGTACAGTGCAGACACACATCCACATAAAAATATGTACACACAAACACACTTTGGGTCTCCAGAGAGACAAGTCATTAACATCCCCTATAGCTAGTTGTATATGCTAATTAATTTCCAGATTGCTATGGCAACCCAAACATTCAAATGCATTTTTTCTTTGTTATTGATGTAGTAACATCAGAACGGTGTGTGTGCACTTGTGTGCAAATTAGGGTGTGTTCATCATCGTGTCTGCATATGTGACTTTATGCGTGTGTGCGTGTGCATAATGGGATACAGTTGTGTCCTAACCAGTCCCACTCCTACATCCATTACTGGATCATATGAAGGAATGACCAATTAAAAAGGTGATTAAAGGAGAAACACTTCCGAGAGAAGGAGAGAAAGAGAGGAGAGGGGGAAGATGCAGGTAATAAAGTAGAGCGAGATGGAGAGAGAGATGAAACCTACTGGGCTCCTTAAGTTATTTATCAGTGAGGGGAAACAGAAACAAAGAGAAAAATCTGGAGAGAGAGAGAGAGAGAGAGAGAGAGAGAGAGAGGGATTGTTTTCCTCAGTGTCTAGACTCTCACATGCTGTAAAAGACATTTTCTGCTTTGGGTTATTTCTGCAGCGAGCTATAGAAACACTAATCTGCCTCTCAGCCAGCTGTCATGCAAACAGTAAATTCATTGTTTGTTGTTTTCATCATCTATACATCTGGTTCGGCTGCATCCGTTACTGCTACATGCAGTCACACGGTTCATCAACATTCACAATGAAACATAACCACTGCAAATGACTATGGCTATAAAGAAACGCAGGGAACTCTACCCTACCACAAACCTACGAACAAATACACACACACACACACACACATGCACAGTGATATTTCAGGCTCCAATCCTTCCTTCTAATTCGTCACTCTTTTCCTCCTTTTTTCAACCGATGCTCAATAATGTGGAAATGCTTTGATCAAGATTTCGGAGGCAGATTTATTATGATATTGTTAGAATCATTATTATTATTATTATCATTCTTACCATTGGCTTCTTCATGTACTTAAACTCCTTTACCTGCGATGAAAACTGATTCATCCCATCATGCTGTAATATTATCATTTTCACGAGCTGTGGTTCGGTTAGATTTTGTTTCCTTATGTATGATTTTTTTTCTTCTCATCTTCCCTTCCACACATTTTTAATGAACACAACAGGCAGTGGATTAAATTAAAAATAGCCATGCTGATAATAAGCCTGCAGGTAGTGTTGGTTAATTAATATGAGTTCAAAGTCAACACAATGGATTACATTTTAAAGTGTAGTGCATTTAACTCATTCAGTTTGTTAACATTTGATATAAATTCCCTGAAGGTTTTTTTTTTTCCTATTTATTAATCTGGACTTTATCATCAATTGTGCTTGTTCATTAGACATGACTTCACTGACTGATGTGAATGAG